>NC_143561.1:76842500-77142500 GCF_054136105.1 Typopeltis vanoorti
TTTAATCAGCAGCAGATTTAAAAGACCAACCTAATCTTAATAAATATGGTTGTATTAAATTCCCTAGATGTGGGGAAACTTCAACCACCTAACCTGGGACTTGCGACTTGCAGGCACAGGCATGGCTAACCTGGAGTCCCAGAGCTAAGTATGATCTATTTCAAAGTTTTTGGTCATACTTTTCTCTAACTCTTCCACTTCCTGCTTCTACCTTCATACTAACATTCTTCCTAATGAGGATTCTTTACTTAAAACTTTCTGTCTGTCTCTTTTCTTGCTTACTAACCTCAGGAGGAGGTCCTCCATTCTCCCTGAAGCTATTAGAGTACTCAAGAGCTAGGGGTGTTTCCTCCTCTTTCAACTAACCACTAATAGTTATAGTAGTGGGTAGCAGCGCTACTTGTATTAACCTCCTGTAGCATACATGTTACAATAGTGCGATGTGGAAGGCAAGGGGAAACCACCACATTACATTCCCAAGTAAAAGCAGCAATGGAAGTTAAAAATGAAATCAAGATTGGCGATGGAGCCTTCACTGAAGGATTCATGCCTGGCAGGAGAAGTAACCGAGCTTCTCAGGTCGACAGCCAACGAAATCCTGGTACTTATTCAAAAATGAAGATAAGAAATAAGCTGAATATTGGAACATGGAATGCAAGAATACTGCTAGAACCAAGTAAAATAGAAAATGTGAAAAAAGAAATGGAAAGACTTGAAATAGACATTCTGGGCATTAGTGAGGCGAGATGGGAGGAACAGGGTGATTTCTGGAGTGGAGAATTTTGGATAATATATTCAGGACAAAAGAAGGGAGAGTCAGATGTTGCAATAATGCTTCATAAAAAAGTTGGAAAGTTAATCACTACAATAATTAACTATAGTGACTTCAATATTATAATGGTCTACATGCCAACATCACAACATAGCGATGAAGAAATAGAAAAAATTTATGAACAAATAGAAGAAATCTGGAGCAGCTTTAAAGACAGAGACAATACAATAATAATGGGAGATTGGAATGCTATAGTGGGAGAAGAGAGCAATGATAATGTTTCAGGAAGATTTGGTCTTGGACGTAGGAATGAAAGCGGAAAGCAATTAATAGAATTTTGTACACAAAAACAGTCAGTTATAGCAAATACACCATTTCAAGTGCCAAAAAGAAGAAGATACACCCAGAAAGCACCTGGGGATTCAAATAGATATCAAATAGATTATATATTGGTCAAGAAATGATACAGAAACCAAATAAAAAAATTTCTAAAGCTATCCAGGTACCGACATTAGTAGTAACCATAACCTTGTCTTAATGAAAACAGAACTGAAACATAGGAAACAAATCCAAAGATACAAACCAATAAGATGGAACCTTGAAAAATTAAAGAGTAAAGAAGTAAAGAGAGGATACCAAGAGGCAACTGATCATAACATTCCAGAAAACATAAATAGTCAGAATAATATTGAAAAGCAATGGAATATGATTAAAGAGTTAATTACAAATTCATCAAATCAATTATTGAAAAATGCAGAAAAATAAAAAAAGAAAACATTGGATAACAGATGAAATACTTGGCCTTATGGATGAAAGAAGAAAATATAAAAATGCTGTTAAAGAAGAAGATGTGGCAAAATACAAATATCTTAAAAATCAAATTACAAGAAAATGTAGACAAGCCAAAAAGGAATACCTGGAAGAACAGTGTAATAACATAGATGAATTATTTAAAAAAGAAAACATAGAGAAAGCCTATAAAGAAATTAACAAACTGACTTTCAAATTTAACAAGAACAGCAAAAACAATGCCATCAAAGATGAAAATGGAAAATTACTAATAGAATCTGAGGATATATTAATGGAATGGAATAATTATCTTGAAAATCTCTATAATGGCGACAAATTTGATGTTGATATCAGCATAGAAAATCAAAATGAAGATAATCTAGGACTCCCAATAATGCGAGAAGAATTTGATAAAGCACTGTCCGAAGTAAATGATGGAAAATTTTCAGGTGTAGACATTCCTATAGAACTGCTACAAAATCTAGGTGTTGAGACAAAAACCTTACTCTATCAATTAATAGCCCAAATCTATGATAGAGGAGAAATACCAAAGGAGTTTATGAAATCAATCATAATACCAATATCAAAAAAGAATAATGCAAACAAATGCAGCCAATTTAGAACAATAGCTTTAAATCCCACATGTTAGCAAAATTCTGCTAAAAATTATTCAAAAATAGATTGTCTACTGGATGAAGACCAGTTTGGATTCAGAAAGAATAAAGGAACAAGAGAGGCAATACTGTGTTTAAGAACAATAATAGAGAGAAGATTAGACCTTAGTCAAAATACTTAAATTTGCTTCCTTGATTTAGAGAAAGCATTTGATAAAGTAAACCAGCAAATACTCCTAAATTGTCTAACTAATATCGTCATAGATTTGAGGGATAGGAAAATAATTGATCAAATTTATAAAAATCAAAATGGACGGATTAAAATCAGTGATAAGGAGAAAATAATAAATATCAGGAGTTGAGTAAGACAAGAATGTATACTTTCATCACTTTTATTTAATTTATATATTGAAAAGGCCATTCAGGAAATTAAAAGATAAAATAAATAGTAGCATAAAGATAAATGGTGAGCAAGTCGTGTATAAGATTTGCTGATGACATAGCCCTTGTAGCAGAAAACAGAAGAACGTTTAAAAACAATGTTAGAATTACTAAATAATAACCTTGAAAAATATAAAACGAAAATCAACACAGATAAGACTAAAATCATTGTTACAAAGGCAAAATCCTATCAATACAGAGCATATAGACATCAGTGGGGAACAAATAAAACAAGTGAAAAGCTTTAAATATTAGGAAGCCTAATAACAGAAGATGGCAGAACAAGAGAAGACATAAGATCAAGAATAAATAATGCAAAAGCCCAATTCTCTAAGATGAAAAGCATTTTAACAGGAAACCTCAACATACAATTGAAAAAAAAAATTAGTAAAGACATTGATATGGAGCATTGCACTGTATGGATGTGAAACCTGGATTCTAGGCAGAGAAGATGTAAGAAGATTGGAGGCTTTTGAAATGTGGTGCTGCCGTCGACAGAAAAAAAAAAAACAAACCAACAAGTCCTGAGAGAGATAAACAAAACGGGAACTCTAATAAAATCGATCAAAATTAGAAGGGATAGATGGTTTGGACATATACTTCGACATGATGGACTTGTGAAAAGAATAACGAGGGGAAAAGAAGAAGAGGCAGACCAAGGAAAAGCTTTCTTGACCAAGTCAAAGACAGCACGGGTTTGAGGAGTTACTACGAGGTTAAGAAGAAAACCAATGACAGAGCGGAATGGAGGAAATTGCTGCTGAGCTATCAGTCCCAAGACTGATGCAACTGATGATGATATGTAATATACCCTTCATATCCATATTATTTCTATTATATTCAAAGGTTATGTTGACGTATATACATTAATTAAACAAGAATCAAACATCTAAGCTAGTAGGTGTTTAATTCTTAGGCTGCCCAATAGCTAAGGGTAGCCAACAGCACTTATAGAGAGAGTGCCCTTCCTTTTGACTTATTGTTTTGTGTGCTTTTGGAATGTTAATATTGTTGATGTCATTTCTCCTCAGTCATTGAGACATCATCAGAGATGATGTCTCAATGACTGAGGAGAAATATAGATTGATTAAACGTGTGTTTAATTTTTTGCATGTGCTGTATTTATTCCATGAAAGTTTTATATTCAGAAAAAAACAGATGCAGCATCACTTTTCTTAATCCTTTATTCAACAGAGGGATGTTACTTGGGAAAATGTCACCCTTCTTTATCTGCAAGGGTTGGCAGAATCTCAAAAATCTGTAAAAAAAAAATGCAGTTGCAGCAGTACCTCAGAAAAATTACTTCATGCAACATCTGTTAGGATAATGCCAATTACGGTTACCCTCATGAAACTTCAATCTTTTTAAAGGCATAATGGATTCCTCCTGGAAGCTCTTGATTACATCTGCACTGAATTTAAGGATCAAGGAGTGACATCCATAAGAATAAACCTCATACATAGGGATAGCACCTGGTTCCCACCAAGAACACCATCCTTATCTTCAAGAAACCCAAATCAAAATCTGTCAAAGCAGGTTTCAACTGTTCAGTAAGGCTCTGCGTCCTTAAATGTCAAAAATATAGACTCTATCAAACTGCCTGTGTGATGGTACTATCTGTATTCCCTGTATACTAAAAGTTGACAAAAAGGAGATCCAAACATTAAAAACAATGCAATATATCGTCTATTGGGGACAGAGACAGTATATCACAACAATAGAAACATTTGAACCCTCTTACCCCAAGAAGGCAACTGTAAAGAAAGTCAGTAGAGATGTTGACACCTTGTCCATCCCGACCTTTCACAGGTTATAACATCCCTAAAAGATGAGACTTACTTGCTTTCTCCTTAGAGTGAATCAAAGAAAAAATTTGATACCGACTCAATAATGAAGACATGCCAAAAATGGTTCCACTTTATTTAAACCTTTCTTTAAAAATCTCTATTTAAACCTCTAAAAAAATTGAACATGCAATACAGAGGATCAGAGACGTGCCTCCTGGCACTATAATAGATGGTCTGTCAAGATACAGTGTGTATATTTCCACTCCCCTTTAGGAAGATAAACCAATTAATATACCAAGTGCCCTAGAGAGAATTGAAATCATACCCAAAATGAATCCTGAATCCAATACACATCTTCCATAACTAGAATAGCCAATAGAAACTAAGTCTGTGACAAAATCCTAAAAATGAAAGACAGATACTCTGCCCACCAGTTTTCCATCGTAGAACATAATGAGCATATAGCTTTGAAAACAACAGAAATTACCGCACAATTGGGAAGATTTTGCTAAAACATCACCAGCATCTCCCTATTCCAGCTTCCCTGAGTTACTTGTTGAAAAATACAAAGCAGAAAGACAACTTCTGTTTTCTTCAAAGAGTACTGAAAAATATATCAGGCTCTTCAGAAAAGAAATGATACTGCTTCGTTTAAATGTTGCCAGCTGCTGTTCAACCCAACAACACCACTATGAAATTATTATTATTACGTGGCACCTCCAGTGAGGGCACCTACTCTACAACTCTCCGTCTCCACCACTCAATCCACCAACTCCAGTGAACTGCATCATCTACACCAACGACACCTGCTGTCGTGTTTTGATGTGAGATGTGTTTTGCATTATAGGAGATACTGAGATAGGAGTGTTGGTAGCTTGCTCCACCTTTGCAATGAGTTTCCCTGGTGTTGTACCACCTTAACCCAGTCCTGAAGATACTTTCAGGCACAAACTTTGTTTGCTCACACTTTGTTTGGATAAAGGATTAAACTAAATTTATTATACTCTAACCAAGTGAAAAATAAGCTTTCAACATCTTTCTCTAAATCCAGTGTAAATTATTAAAAAAGGGTGGCACACCAATTGGCAATTCCTATAGGTAGAGATGACCTGCTAATGCTTCTACCTGATATCTCCACTTGGGCCTGGCTCCCAGTGGAGAGACCTCAATAAAGGGCGAAACTAGTCTGGATAGTGGCCCTTCCCTTAATGCATAACATTAGACAACACCACTATGAAATTATTATTATTACGTGGCACCTCCAGTGAGGGCACCTACTCTACAACTCTCCGTCTCCACCACTCAATCCACCAACTCCAGTGAACTGCATCATCTACACCAACGACACCTACTGTCGTGTTTTGATGTGAGATGTGTTTTGCATTATAGGAGATACTGAGATAGGGGTGTTGGTAGCTTGCTCCACCTTTGCAACGAGTTGCCCTGGTGTTGTACCACCTTAACCCAGTCCTGAAGATACTTTCAGGCACAAACTTTGTTTGCTCACACTTTGTTTGGATAAAGGATTAAACTAAATTTATTATACTCTAACCAAGTGAAAAATAAGCTTTCAACATCTTTCTCTAAATCCAGAGTAAATTATTAAAAAAGGGTGGCATGCCAATTGGCAATTCCTATAGGTAGAGATGACCTGCTAATGCTTCTGCCTGATATCTCCACTTGTCTCCACTTGGGCCTGGCTCCCACTGAAGAGACCTCAATAAAGGTCGAAACTAGTCTGGGTAGTGGCCCTTCCCTTAATGCATAACATTAGACAATCTGCAAGGAGATGTGTTTTGCATTATAGGAGATACTGAGATAGGAGTGTTGATAGCTTGCTCCACCTTTGCAACGAGTTGCCCTGGTGTTGTACCACCTTAACCCAGTCCTGAAGATACTTTCAGGCGCAAACTTTGCTCGCACTTGGATAAAGGATTAAACTAAATTTATTATACTCTAACCAAGTGAAAAATAAACTTTCAACACTAATATTTTCACAGACAATCGCAAAGATCCATGTCCATAGCGGGATTCAAACCTGCAGCCTTTTGACTGGAGAGTGGATACGCTAACCATTCGGTCAACCAGCCTGATTAAATGGTTAATCAACTGTCGCTATCTTCTGTGGGTCAACCATTGCACCTTTACAACAGAATTTGCTGGGAAAGCATCTTCCAGATTCCTGGCAAAAGGCAATTTGTATTAAACTTGCCAAGAAATTATATTCTTGTTTAATTCTTTATCTAAGTGTAAGCTAGGGGTCAGCAAACTTTTTAGACCATTGACCCCTTCATTGAATCCTTGATCCCTCATCAACCCCCATCATGTTAAATAAATGAATAAATGTTATCAATAATAATTCCTTCACTCTTTTACTTCATTACTGCTTCTCGATAAGAAATTTAAATAAAATACTTAAAGAAATTCCCAGCCATGTAAGCTCCTTAGAGAACAACTTCAATGTTTGCAAATCAAAGAATCTACAATGGTTATCCACTCGTAAGATGCACTCAGCAGAAATCAAGGAATGATTCTATGCGATCTGCACGTCAAACTAACTTTTCTACCAACTATCACGCATAATTGCTGAACAATGACTCACCCATTCCAACTATGAGTAAGTCATTGTTCCACGCTCCACATGTTTTCTGTTTTTTACTTATCTGTAACGGTTTTCACATGTTTTGTTTTAGTTGTATAATGGTTCACATTGATCCTTTTACTGTAAGATTTTTTTGTTCTTCCTAATCCAGAGGAAGCCACTATCATGTGGTGAAACTAGTTGGTATAATCATCTGTAATATTGTGGTCTAATAAAACCCAATGTCAATAATTTAATCACCTTTGTTTTTTGGTCGAAAATATTCTACATACTCATCATTAGCGCAAACCTTTTGCTTCCAATGAACGGAGACGTCGGTTCAGCCTTGATTTATTTATCTCAGGTTCAGGAATCACGCAAATAGGATTTTTACTCCCTAAAACTCCCTGTAATAAAAGGGGGGGAAAACGATTGTAGCTTACACTATTTCTGACAAAACCAGTATATATGCCTGAACCTGTTTGATGTTGATTTGTTTACCTATCTGTAGTTTCAGGAAGGAAAGGCATTGATTACTTGTGCCAGTGATAAACTAACTTGGAAATAAACGAAGAAATGCTTGGAAAAATTCCTGTGGTTGGCTAATATATAATTCTAAATCTTTTTTCGAGCCATCTCTACTATAAGAGAAAATGCTATTTCCACAGACTACTTACTCCAGTATCTTGACAGTTTAATTTTATGTAAAAATTACATTAAATAAATAAACTCCATGCCTCTTTTTTATTCAAGAGAGGAGAACGATTTCATTCCTAACCAGTATGTGCTTGATATATTGGCTGCACTTCTCCTTCAAAGTCGAAATTCCTTCCCACAGTGTCCCAGATAAGACCTTTCTAATCCGTATTTGGCTGCATGTATTCTGATATGTTCTGCTCCAAATTTGCTGAGTTGTTTTAAAACTTACATGCATACATGCCTGTGTAGGGGAATCAGTTTTTTAAAAAATATATGTAAAGGTCTAGAAAAATTTTCTGTGCTTAGTGACTGGGATCCACCCTATATGATGATTTTTCTGAAAGTATGGCATAATAGGCTTCCACAAGGTTACAGGCATTTCTTATCTTATATTAAATAAATACTAAATGCATGATTTTAAAAATATCAAAATATTAAGAAATTTAAATGTTTAAAAAATCCAGTAAAGCTTTTTACTTCCCTATAGGGAATAAGCAAGGCTGTTTTCTCATTATCTAATTGTTTGAAGACTGAGGGGAGAGTTCAATCTCCACTCGTAGCCAATTAGAGATAGCTGGCCCAAAACCACTAATTTTCAATGGTTCATGTGAAGAGATGACTAACAAGTGCGGCCATCTTATAGTCCCTAATGCTAACACAATATATTTATTGTCTGAAATTGTGTAGGATCTGTGGTCAATTATTTTGAGTTTACGAGAAAACGAAGCCAAGTTTTCGGGAGAAAAAGTCCGTGCTAGAGATCAACTACCTTGAGAACTAGTCTAAGAAGCGTTAGAAAAGTTTCTTTAGTCATAGACTAGATTCGAATTGATGCAAACGCTTGGGCTACCTAGGCTAGTTCATCGATCTTTGGTACATGCAAGTAGAGATATTATCTCCAGGAAAACTCCATTTTAACTTCTCAACTCAAGAAAATTGACTATAGAAATCACACTGTTCCCAACAATGATATATGATGTTAAAGATACCAAGCAATTTTATAAGTTAGGTTTCAATCCTTTTACCCAAGTAAGCAAACGGACACCAAGCAATTTTGTAAGCTGGGTTTCAATCCTTTTCCCAACAGACTGTCGTTTGCTTACTTGGGAAAAAGGATTGAATCCTAGCTTATAAAATTGTTTAGTATCTTTAACATAGTATCTACCCAAGGTAAAAAACTTTCTACAATGATATATTGTGTTAGAGACTACAAGACGGCAACAGTTTTCTATCACACACTCCTTCCTAGATGCCAATGAAATTATTGCAAAACCCTGGTGCCAGGTATCGGTGATGGAGTAAGGGCAAGGATGCTGTCTCCATTCTTCAAAAAGTTGCGTTAGCTAAATTGGCTCACTAAATGTCAGGATATATATCATGGTAAAATTGTAAATAAGTGAAGTTATTGTTTTCAATGGAAAAGGAAGATATTATTAGTGGATAAAGAATCGTGTCGTGATTGGTGAGACACTTCTGACAAGATCAAGATAAGATAAGGAATCATGACGTGTATAAAAATATCTTTTCGTGATTTAAACATATCTTTATTAACTACTTTTTAAACTGCTACAAAGTGTATATTGAAAACTATATTTTTGCAATTGTTTCTTCATATGAAGGTGGTGGAACAGATGGTAATTGAGATTGAGAAGATTCACTGGAATTTATGTTGTTTGCATATGTTGGCAGTCTTAAATAAGAGTCATCATAACTTGGAGGTGGGCACTCATTCTGGATGCTAACTAGACACTGCTGTGATGATAAAGGTGCACTCTCACTAAAAGCAGATCCTATCGCCGCTTCTTCATTACATCCTGACAGTACTGAAGCAGTAGTGGTATCTTGTGTCTTAAAAAAAATAAATTTTAAAATTCGTTAAATCATCACTTACAAAAAGACACAATTTAAAATCTCAAGGATTATACATATTATCGTGTTGGGATTGGTCTTACTTATTTAGAAACGTTTATGAGATTTAAAAATCTCATAAACGTTTCACATCACATTGCATTTGTAATCAAATATCTCTGTTATTACAGCATCAAGCATTTTAAAATTTTATTTACAGGGTAATCAAAATTAAAGTATCCCTGTTTTTAAGACCTTGTTGACTACCATTTAATGAACCAAATGCTGTGAAACTGCAGGAATACATTGTGCGCCATGTGAAAGCGATACGTGAAAAAAAAGTAGTTCAAAATTGCGTCCACTTCTTCCAGAGTTACGTCCACTAATTACATCCACAAGGTTCACTATCTCCATGTGCTCTGCGACGAATGATTAGTTGTTTTGAAGAATTAGTTGGGAGTTAGACCTGGCAGAGATCGCAAAGAAATCTATTCACAAGTGAAGGAAGTTGCTACTGCAGTTGTGGAGCAGGACATGAATAACACGGTTGGTTCCTGCAGTGCATATATATCAAGAACGGATAGATGTGCCTTACACAACTGTGGAAAATTCTGCATTTCTACTCATTCAAGTTACCCCTGACACAAAAGTTGCATCCGAGGGACTTTGAAAGTCAACTGACATTCGCTTTAACATTCCTTGCTCGGGTGGAGTTGGATGCTACATGGCTGTGGATGATTTTGTGGGCAGGTGGGGCGAACATTCACCTGAACGGAGATGTGAATACCCATAATTGCCAGGAATGGGCTATGAAAAACCCACATGCAGTCCAAAAACTTCTGCATGCAATTCCAAAAAAATCTTCCATCCAAAGTTACTGTTTGTGCCAGTTTACAGCTTCATTTTTCGTTGAACAGTTCTTTGAGGATATTCGCCAGTTGGTACTGAGTTACTGCCGAGGTATCGCTATATTATAAACACTTTTGTTGTGCCACAACTATAGCAGCGCCTGTGCATAAATGCAATCATTTTCACGCAGGATAGGGCCTCTGCACACATCGATCAGTAGTAGTAGGGGCAGTTCTGACAAGATCCAGATAAGATAAGGAATCATGACGTGATTGGTTGTTCATTTAATGACGTCATTGTTTGTGTGGCATCATGAGTTTGGAATTTTTCTGGGGACCATCTGTGTGTGTAACGTCACGTTTGTTTTGTTCGCGTATGGAATTATGGGTGATGGTAGCAATAAGGATTCATGTCATGATTAGTGGGGCACTTTGAACAAGATCAAGATAAGGAATCGTGTAGTGAATGTTTGTTATTATCAGATCATGAGTTTGGAATTTTTCTGGGGACCATCTGTGTGTGTAACGTCACGTTTGTTTTGTTCGCGTATGGAATTATGGGTGATGATAGCAATAAGGATTCATGTTGTGATTAGTGGGGCACTTTGAACAAGATCAAGATAAGGAATCGTGTAGTGAATGTTTGTTATTATCAGATGTAGATAAGTGACATAATTTGTTAGTTGTAAATAAGTGACGTTATTAAGATGAAAAGCCAAACGGCTATTTTTTTTTTTTTCTGGCGAGGTTGATATAAGTTAAGGGGATAAAAATCCCTTATTGTTTTTCAGCCAGTAAGCGAAAGTAAGATCGAAAACTACGATCTGTAACGTTTCGTGCCGACGAACTGTCAGCATATCCAAGCATAAGTGACCACTTGGTAGTGCCACACCACGCAACTCGTTGCAAAGGTGGAGCAAGTTCCCTCACTGTTCTTGATATTTTCTCATAATGTAAAACACACAGCTCTTAAGAGATGTAGTACTGTTTTTCATTATGAGGAGAGGTCACTACCCAGACCGGTTGCAACCTTTTTTGAGGTCTCATCAGTGAGTAGCTAGACCTAGAATATCAGAGTTTAAGTGAAGAAAACTTACATACTTTTGCTATAAGATTGCCCAAAAGGTGTGTCACTACATTATATTATAACATAGTATAACTAAGATGAAAAGCCAAACGGCTATTTGTACTACATCTCTTAAGAGCTATGTGTTTTACATTATGAGAAAATATCAAGAACAGTGAGGAACTTGCTCTACCTTTGCAACGAGTTGCCGTGGTGTGGCACTACCAAGTGGTCACTTACGCTTGGATATGCTGACAGTTCGTCAGCACGAAACGTTACAGATCGTAGTTTTCGATCTTACTTTCGCTTACTGGCTGAAAAACAATAAGGGATTTTTATCCCCTTAACTTATAAAGTGACGTTATTGTTTCGAATGGAAAAGGGAGATATATTAGTGGATAAGGAATCGTGTCGTGATTGGTGAGACACTTCTGACAAGATCAAGATAAGATAAGGAATCATCACATGTATGTGTGTTGTTTTCAGATGAAGATAAGTGACGTTATTTGTTAGTTGTAAATAAGTGACATAATTGTTATTTGTAAATAAGTGAAGTTATTGTTTTCAATGGAAAAGGAAGATATTATTAGTGCATAAGGATTCGTGTCGTGATTAGTGGGATACTATGAACAAAATAGGGGTATGGTGAATGGGGGGGAAGCAACGTCAGTGTCTTGGATGTTTATTGTTATGAGTTGTAGATAAGTAAATATTTTGCGTATGTCATTATGGGTGATGGATAGTGATAAGATAAATTTTGAAATGTTTGGAATTTCGCTGGGGGGAACCCCTTCTGTCAGGTTCATCACATGGTGTGTTGGGTTCGCAAAAATGCACTGTGGATTATATTTAGAGATAACCAATCATGTGTTTGGAAATTTCTGAAGAAGATATGTCTCTCTGTGATATCACATGGTGTTTTGTTTTGCCCATGGAATTGTGGACTATGTTTTTGAGATAAGATATCTTGGAATTTTCCCAGGGTGATAAACATCCATCATTGTCAAGCTTTGTGTTGGTTGTCTATAGATGGCGATACTAATTTTTCAATACAGCTTGGGGTATTTCTTTCCTGTTAAAAAACTATGGGAATTCTTAGATTATTGTAGAGTCGTGATTGTGGCAGGGATTAGGCTTTTCTGTATAATTTAATTATATGCTGGTGTCCCTCAAACACACACATTACAGATGAAAAGTCACTAATGTATCCATGTTGATACCCTAATGTGCACCCTATGATTATTCTTATGAAAAAAAAAACGATTCAATATTAGAATTACACTTACCAAAACTCGCGAGCAGTGATTATTGTAATTACAATTATCAGTTGTTATGTTTAAGTTAAAAAAAAAATTAACTTACATTTCTTTCCAGAATGGGAACATCGTGGTACTATCTAGGTTTTCTGAATATTCCAAATTGTTGATTTTTAACATATATTCACAAACACAAGTCTGAAAATGCAGTTGACTTTTTCATTATAGGTTACTGGGTCTAACATTTATTCACAGCACAAAAAAGACTATGGAACTGTAGTTTAATCTGTTTGTATTAATCACATCCTGTGATATATGAGTTACGGTATTGTTCAAAAGGTATCATTTTCCCACGGTTGGTTGTTTATATTCACTTAGAAATATGTAAGTGTTCAAACACTTACATATGACTAAGTGATTAGCATTCACATGATTGTGATGACACATATCCTAAACTAATTCATTCCTGATTAAGGATTTTATACACTTATTGTTTTCAAGTAGATGGCTTGTTTCTTTGTTTACATTTTGTGTAGCTAGGAAGCTGGAATTTATTTCAAATGAATATTAGCTCTGTAATATATATATACTTTGTTAATTTCTATGTTACCTTTTATTTCACTGTAATATTATTAAAAAATTGTATTTACTGAATCTAACATACAAAAAATTAAATAAAGTGAAAAATACAGTATTTTTATTCTTATTCTTCTGATTTAACATTTGCACTGATGTTCATAGTGTATGATTTGCTAGTGCTTACATGTAATTCATGTGATTTTTCTCCATATGAAATTTCAAAACAAGTTGAACTATGGTTTCTATATAGTTCAACTATGTAAAACTCATTTCTGTTGGTCCCAATTGACTGTTGGCCTCTCAGCCCAACATTTATTTCACTGTAGGGATATTATACATATTTTAACACAATTATTATATTAGATATTCTTTCCAATACAAATAAATAATTATTTATTCTTATTTCAAATGGAAATTAGCTCAGAAAGAAAGAAAGAAAGAAAAAAAATGTTTACCTTCAAATAAATATTTATGATCACAGCAAACAAGAAATCCATCAGCTTTTTCAAAGTATTCAAATTCATGCAAATATTGTCTTCATCATTTGGTATCATTTAAATGAAGAACAGGTCTGGCTACTAAGTTTGTTAATGTTTTTTTTTTCTCTTCCAATGACGAGTATTATTTGATATATGCATGTTGATTCACGTGATGTTATCTGCACACTATGATACCTTTTTTCTACAGCAATCTTTTTAAGTTTTAGTAACACGTAGGTTTAAAATATTTAATGTCTCTCTCTGTAAAATAACCAAATTCTAACAGGTCGTACTTTCACTGCAATTGTTTTTTCTACTCTGTTGGAGGTATCTACAGCTATAATAATAAAATTATGACTTTTTAGGTGAAATCTTCTCCACTCAAATTCTGGCTATTAATTTAATACCCAATTCCTTTTGCTTCCAAGAGTTGACAGTTTCTTGAAATATTTGAGGGCTTGCATGAACAAATAAGACTTTTAATTCACTGAGTGGATTTAAAAAAAATATATTTAATTTGTGGCATGAAATTTCACTAAAAAAAAAGTCTTACTTAAATTTGTATAACAGATCAACAACACCCAATTTGTTCATTCTAATTTACGCATTTTATATGAGTGAAAATTTTATTTACAGTGTATTTACTGAATCTAACACAGAAAATAAATAAAGTGAAAAATACAATCTTATATTTTTGTCCTTAATCTGCTTATTGTTAATTTTGCGCTGTTCAAAGGTTCATCCCATGGTTGCCGAATTGCCATCATGTGGTTTTCTACAATGTGACTCTCATCTGAAAGTTTCTTTCAGATGAGAGTCACATTGTAGAAATCACAGATCGTTTGTGATCGTTTGGAATTTTTTACTGCAGTGAAATTAGAGGTCACATTTTTATTATTTTGAAACCAATACATATATTTTGAGCATTATTAAAAGCACAGAAACGTTCAGCATTTAAAAGTACACCTAATGTTTTCACGTTTTGGGCATCCAATTTCATTTAAATCAAGAACTGGTCTCTCTAACAACCTTGTTAATGTTTTTGATTTTTCTCTTCCTTTGGCGAGCAATATTTGATATTTTCATGTTGATTCTATTATCGAATTTCTTAGTTTGTCCAGAGATAGTGAACCAATTTCCCACTTCAGCTGATGGTTATAATTTATTAACCAAGAATTCTTTTTTTTAACTCTTTCAGGTAATTCATTCCAACTACAAGGTGACTAGTGAGCTCATCTCACTAGTCTGAGCAGACCTCTTCTGGAGGAGAGGGGAATAAGATGGGGGGAGCATTGCAGGGAAGACCCCTGTCACCCTCTTGACTAGCCTTTCACTTCCACCACCTAATGCTATTTTTTTTCCTATCCCAACAATTTTGGACATATGAGTGAGAGAACTAGTCACATGGTCTAACATCAAAAATGCTGTTTGAGGATAAAGTACTTAACATAATAAGGACTTATAATATAGAATACCCTTAGAGCCACAGAGATAAGGTTTGCCCAATGATGTCACAATGTAAGATAATCTCACAACAACATTATATCCAATAACATGTAGAAACATATCCATGAATTATCTGCACGAAAGTTTCATTTGGAAGGAATGGTAAGGGTCAGGTAAACAGTACTATAAGGAAAAACAAACAAGTCAAGTGTCTTTGCAGTTACAGTAATTCGTTCATCCAGTGCAGATATTGTATTGTGTTGTGGTGTTTTGTGTCCAGTGAAGTAAAGTAAAATAATGGGTGAGCCACAAAAGTTATTGAAATTTTCTTTCTTCAGGAAAATAGCACGAGACAAAACTCTTCACATAGTTCTAAAACAATGGAAACTGATTATTATTTTAGAAGACACATACATTGTGATGTATTTATCCAGGACCACTTGGGTAAAGTTACTTAGGAAGTTCTGATATGCATGGCTACTTGCAAAGAAGAGTTGACTACGAAATGGACCTCGGTGAGTGTTATATTCTGAAATGCCAAGATGGGGAACTAATACTTGATGATACAGGAGCTGATGGAAGTAAAGTATTTTCTATTAGTTGTGAAGAAGCTAAGAGATTGTCACCAAAAATGTACGACATTGATAATCATTTACTATTTTTGGAAACTGAATTACCAGCTATTCGTATTATGGAGAAAATTATTGCTAATCATTTAAATTCATCAAGGGTAAAATTAGACTTTCAAGATTTTATCCAATTTGATAAAGATTCTTTGTTTTGGGACATTTACGAACATTTCATGAAAAGTTTGTGTATATTTTGTGACAAAAGAATACACAGAATGTTAAGGGAGGCATGGTGTCATTTCCAGACTGACACAATATCAAATGTATGGATCTGTGCTTACCATGGTATCTGATTTAAAAACTCTTTTGCGTGACCAGCTATTTTGATGTAATGTAACCAAGAAACGGTGAGTAACGAAAATTTTATTCATTGAACTGTTGAAAATGTTAAGAGTGTAAACTAAATATTGTGAAATATTTTTAGGTAATTACATGTTTCAAATTTTTTCCGCAGTGAATTTTTTACTCGGTTATTCTGATTAGAAATTGAAATTTCTTTTTACATTTCGGTAATGTAAAAAAAAATCACTACTGTGAAATTAATACCAGGAATTGGGGAAAAAGTGGTGAAAACTAATATCCATGTAATTATTTTAGAAATTGTCTAATGCTACCTATTGACATTGTTTAAGTTATCTGAAAACATTTCGTTCACATAATTGAAAATCCGAACTGTTAGAATTTGGTGGTTTTACAGAGAGACAGCAGATAATTTAACCCAAAAACGGGACTTAAGCTCTTAAAGTTTGGTATAGAAAAAATGTTTGTACTCTCCAGATTTTACCTTTCCCCACACAAAGTAAGATAAAAACACACCAACAGTATATCCAGCAGCATGTGAAAACATGTCGTTGAGTCATCTGCACAAAAGGTTTCTTTTTGAAGGAACGGTCAGGGTAGGGCATGGTAAGTGTAAACAGTACTATAAGGAAAAAAACCATAGAGTCGAGTGACTTTAGACTTAAGGTAATCATTCATCTGCTGCAGCTGCTGAATTTTGTTGTGGTGTTTTGTATTCGATAATGTAAAAATAATGGGTGAGCCACAAATTTCTTTGAAAGTTTCTTTGTGAAAAGTTCTAATTGTTTAGAATTTTGTAACAGAAAGTTAACATAAAATATAAGATCACAGCTAATAATAATCAGTGAAATAATAATAATAATTAAATAACTATTTATTTATGGTGCCATATGAAGCAATCTATGAAGAATGAAGGAAAACGAATATGAAAAATCGACAGTGGGTGAAAAATATACGAATTTTCAGTTATCATTGGTATAATTCATGTTCAATTTCTTTTGAATAAGACTTCAAATTTATTTCCTAAAGAAATTTGTATTTCTGATGGAATTATTTTAAGATATGCATTGACAAAATCACCTTGTAGTTGGAAAGAATTACCTGAAAGGGTTAAAAAAAACAGAATTCTTGGTTAATAAAATATAACTATCACCAGAAGTGGGAAATTGGTTCACTATCTCTGGACAAACTAAGAAATTGGATAATAGAACCAACATGCAAATATCAAATATTGTTCACCAAAGGAAGAGAAAAATCAAAAACATTAACAAGGTTGTTAGAGAGACCAGTTCTTGATTTAAATGAAATTGGATGCCCAAAACGTGAAAACATAAGGTGTACTTTTAAATGCTTTTGGAAACATACCGAATGTTTCTGTGCTTATAATAATGCTCACAAATATATGTATTGGTTTCAAAATAATAAAAGTGTGACCCTTAATTTTACTGCAGTAAAAAATTTCCAACAATCACAAACGAAGAAACTTTCAGATGAGAGTCACATTGTTGAAAACACATGATGGCAATTCTGCAACAATGGAGAGAACCTTTGAACAACAGCGCAAAATTAACAATAAGCAGATTAAGGACAAAAATATAAGATTGTATTTTTCACTTTATTTATTTTCTGTATGTTAGATTCAGTAAATACACTAAATAAAATTTTCACTCATATAAAATGCGTAAATTAGAATGAACAAATTGGGTGTTGTTGATCTGTTATACAAATTTAAGTAAGACTTTTTTTTTAGTGAAATTTCATGCCACAAATTAAATATATTTTTTTTAAATCCACTCAGTGAATTAAAAGTCTTATTTGTTCATGCAAGCCCTGAAATATTTCAAGAAACTGTCAACTCTTGGAAGCAAAAGGAATTGGGTATTAAATTAATAGCCAGAATTTGAGTGGAGAAGATTTCACCTAAAAAGTCACAATTTTGTTGTTATAGCTGTAGATACTGCCAACAGAGTAGAAAAAATAGTCGCACTGAAAGTACGACCTGTTAGAATTTGGTTATTTTACAGAGAGAGACATTACATATTTTAAACCTACGTGTTACTAAAACTTAAAAAGATTGCTGTAGAAAAAAGGTATCATAGTGTGCAGATAACATCACGTGAATCAACATACATATATCAAATAATACTCATCATCGGAAGAGAAAAAAAACATTAACAAACTTAGTAGCCAGACCTGTTCTTCATTTAAATGATACCAAATGATGAAAACAATATATGCATGAATTTGAATACTTTGAAAAAGCTGATGGATTTCTTGTTTGCTGTGATCACAAATATTTATTTGAAGGTAAACATTTTTTTCTTTCTTTCTGAGCTAATTTCCATTTGAAATAAGAATAAATATTTATTTATTTGTATTGGAAAGAATATCTAATATAATAATTGTGTTAAAATATACATAAAAATATCCCTACAGTGAAATAAATGTTGGGCTGAGAGGACAACAGTCAATTGGGACAAATGGAAATAAGTTTTACATAGTTGAACTATGTAAAAACCATAGTTCAACTTGTTTTGAAATGTCATATGGAGAAAAATCACGTGAATTACACATAAGCACTAGCAAATCATACACTATGAACATCAGTGCAAATGTTAAATCAAAAGAATAAGAAAAAAAATACTGTATTTTTCACTTTATTTAATTTCTGTATGTTAGATTCAGTAAATACAATTTTTTAATAATATTACCGTCAAATAAAAGGTAACATAGAAATTAACAAAGTATATATTACAGAGCTAATATTCATTTGAAATAAATTCCAGTTTCCTAGCTACACAAAATGTAAACAAAGAAACAAGCCATCTACTTGAAAACAATAAGTGTATAAAATCCTTAATCAGGAATGAATTAGTTTAGGATATGTGTCATCACAATCATGTGAATGCTAATCACTTAGTCATATGTAAGTGTTTGAACACTTACATATGTCTAAGTGATTATATACAACCAACCGTGGGAAAATGATACCTTTTGAACAATACCGTAACTCATATATCACAGGATGTGATTAATACCAACAGATTAAACTACAGTTCTATAGTCTTTCTTGTGCTGTGAATAAATGTTAGACCCAGTAACCTATAATGAAAAAGACACTGCATTTTTAGACTTGTGTTTGTGTTCTGTGCTGTGAATATATGTTAAAAATCAACAATTTGGAATATTCAGAAAACCTAGATAGTACCAAGATGTTCCCATTCTGGAAAGAAATGTAGGTTAATTTTTTTTTTTAACTTAAACATAACAACTGATAATTGTAATTTCAATAATCACTGCTCGCATGTTTTGGTAAGCATAATTCTAATACTGAATAGTTTTTTTTTCATAAGAATAATCATAGGGTGCATATTAGAGTATCAACATGGATACATTAGTGACTTTTCATATCTAATGTGTGTGTTTGAGGGACACCAGCATATAATTAAATTATTCAGAAAAGCCTAATCACTGCCATCATCATGACTCTACAATAATCTAAGAATTCCCATAGTTTTTTAACAGGAAAGAAATACCCCAAACTGTATTGAAAAATTAGTACTGCCATCTATAGACAACCAACACAAAGCTTGACAATGACGGATGTTTGTCACCCTGGGAAAATTCCAAGATATCTTATCTCGAAAACATCACCCACAATTCCATAGGCAAAACAAAACACCATGTGATATCACAGAGAGACATATCTTCTCCAGAAATTTCCAAACACATAACGTCATGATTGGTTAACTCTAAATATAATCCACAATGCACATTGATCATCACTTCTGTGGTGATTCTTCACCACAAGTACTTCTAGATCTAGTACTTTTTATTAATTTTTAGTGTTCTGGTACGCTCACCAACAGATCTAATACTTTCTTCCTTCTGAATAATAACAACATGAATTTAATATTTTCTCTTCTCCCTCTTCCCCTAAAGTTTGTCAGATTTTGGAAAACGAAATACGGGACACGGGTGACCAAAAAATTTTTATTTATTCATATGGAGTTTCCTCCCTTTTCTTCCCCTTCCCTATTGGGGAAAGTTGAGCCGCCCTCATGGGGTTTAAGTATTTTTATGGCTCTAGAGCCGTGTATATGATGTTTTATGCCATGAAAAGCCATAGTTATTTTGGCAGCAATAACTTTTCTTTCATTGCTGGTATTTGGTTTTACAAAATAGGTATAATCAATGCTTTTGGAACTGGAACTCTAAATACTCGATTTGTGGTTCTGAGTATTAATGTGTTGTGTAATCAGGGCCGACGTTACCATTCATGGCTTGCCTATGGCGCAAGCCATGAAGGGGCGCTTCTACACTAGATTTAAAGGAAATGGTAGAAAATTTTGCAAAATTGAAGGCAAGAAAGATTAAAATTTGAGTTTCTTATATTATTCATTTTGTATATTATTAATAAAGCATGCCAAAATAATTTTTCTTTTTTATATTTAAAATTTCATTTTAAAAAATATCCAACTTGTGAAATAAGGGACGCACTTGTAAACTTTGCCTACGGCGCAAAATAACCTGGCACCGACAGTCTATGTAATATCCGATCAACTTCGTCGTTATGTTTTCCTTTTGCAATAAAATTCCATTCTTTCGAATAATCATTAAAAAAAACGCACTTTCGTTTTGGCATTGTTAAGAGCTTAAGGAAAGAAACAAAATTTAATTTACCTTTGTATAATTAATAAACAAAGTTAATTTACCTTTAATTATATATTTTATGTATTAACCAAATATCGCAGAATTATAAATATACTAAATAAAAAGCGACCAATGAAAGAGGCCGTCGCCGCCATGCCACCGCCGTAAACTGTAAACACAGTTAATTTCTTCGAATTGTCAGTTTTTATGTCTTACAAATCAATTTAAGTTGGATTATTCGAAAAGAATATTGAAAATTATAATTACTTAACATAATATTTATAATTTTATCTTTTCATTAAAATATGGAACATTAGGCTGTCCCTACAAGTACAATACGGGGCAGCAAAATTCGACGTAAAATACGGGACGTCTGGCAAGTCTAACCTCCCCCATATGTCACATTCAGTGACACAAGCATGATTTCTTTTTTTTTTACATCCCCTCTCACTGCACTGTTCGCTAACCTTCCCCCCCCCCCAATCTCCCATACTCACGCAATCCGACTGGTATTAGTCAATGAAATATATTCTTCGCTATTCAAACACTTCTCGCACGTTATATAAGATTATTACAGCAATGAAAACAAGTGAAAATTTAAATATTTTAATATGAGTAACCACCTTTTATTGAGTCACAGCGTAATTTGGACCCCACTGTGTAAATTTTAAAACATTCAAAACTTATCACACAATGGAATTGTCGGGATATTTAAACAGTCAGATGTTTTAAAAAATTCAAACTTTTTACAGTCTAATGCCACTTACTGTAAATTTCCTGATGTTATTCGACAAAATAGTTATGAAGAGCTTGATAGAGAATGGCAACTATTAAAGACTGTAGGAGCATTGAAAAATGGTCAAGAATTCGTGGTTTTTTGGAATAAAGTTTTGAAATGAAAAATGCCGTAGAACAAATGTTTCCTAATTTAACAACATTAGTTAAAGCTGTGCTGTACCTCCCTCATTCATCAGCAGCAACTGTAAGAATATTTTCAGCAGGGAAAATAAGTAAGAATAAAATTAGAAATCAGCTACAAACTCCTTTGATGAATGGACTCCTTTTGACAAAAGAAAAATTGAAACTTTCATCAGCTACAGATTTTACTATTTCTGAAGAGTTAATTTAGCAAAATCTGCTAAAAATAATGAATAAAATACTTCCAGTGTTTTTTCTTGCGAGTGGGGACCCCTGTATATATGGAAATAGCATATGAAATAACTGAAAATTTAATGTTACATTATTTTAAACACTAAAATGAGACTAAAGTTATATGATAAATTAATACACATGTTAAGTGCTAGAGCTTCAACTGGGACTTCTGTTATGATGGTTGACGACTGCAGTTTCTTGGACTCATAGATGACTACAGTGAGGCGAGGTGAGTTTTGACTTTTTTTCTTTTCATATTTGTCGTACATGTGTTAAATTAGCGGTTTCACATTCTATGATAATAAGGTAACAATATCGTAAAATGGCTTAAATAGAGTGAAACGAAAGCAAATAAAAATTTAGTACTTTTTTTTTTTCTTTCAGATTGAGTATATTTTTCCTGCATAAGTTGGTACAAAATATTTTTTCTGGGTGGTCGCCTTGCTTAAACAGAGATACTTTAATTTTGATCACCTTGTACTTCAATCAAGATGCCATATTAGTAGTAATTAATTTTACAAATAGCATCTACATGAATGGTGCCCGTTTGGTTTCTAAACGATATCAATTTACCATTTTCTCCTATACACAGCATATTAGTTTCAATAATTTTCACAATCCCATATCCAATCATATACTATTGCTAATAATAACACAAGTGCCAGGGTTTGGAAACCACGACAAGAGAACAACTCTCTCTCTCTCTCTCTTGAAGATCTTTAACTCGTTGATAGCTTGGCTCACTATTAGTGAGATAGAGACTGGCTGCATCCTGTGTTCAAAAAGTCAGTTAAGGCTACCCTGCCTTCTCCCTTTGAGGGATGAATGAAAGGCGCCAGAGGATTTTTTAGGAGGTCCATATCCATTATAAAGTTATATCAACGTAAACATATGGTATTGGTTGATGCAGTATATTCAACTGAAAAAAAATATATATATAAAATTACAGAAAATATCAATTTATTTCAGTTTTGTTTTTAATAAATGAATGCTAATTTGCCTAATTGTATGAAAAATATAGAAATTTCATGCTTGGAAAACATGATTTATATCCGAATTTACGATATTTCAACACATGGCGTTGAACTTGTTACAAAAGATTTAATGGATAAAAACAAGTTGGGGGGAGAAAGATTAAAGTTTTTATAGCTTATATTTCTCTAGTGTAGCACTAGTATAGAACAATAGGAAATTGACATCTAATTTTTCATCCAATGTTTTCGACATGCTTCATGCTGATTTCACCAGGTTTAGCATCATGTTAAATGATGCTAAACCTGGTGAAATCAGCATGAAGCTAAATTCATTTCTAGTCTACCACTAGCGAATTTTTTTCATAGCCTTTTTTTAAGTTCAGTTAATTACTGAGTTATTTAATCTTTGGAGCAGGCAAGCAAGGTTTTTGTGTTCACTTTAAGGCTTTGAAAAATTAACCGTAGAACTCATAGCAGTTGTCTGTTATGCTCTCACTCATAGACATCTTCAAAATGATAATCGTGAACTCAACTATCGCTGATGAGTAAGATAAGAGTATTACTGGTACACAATAAATAACGGAAAAAACTTACGTAGAAAGATTATTTATTAGTATAATTTTCGCGAAAATTATACTAATAAATAATCTTTCTACGTGAGTTTTTGCCGTTATTTATTGTGTACCGATATGTCTACTCACCGTTTACCTCTTTTAAAACTTAAGAGTATTATTGCCTACAGATATCCATAAATTGGTTTAAAAGACTATGATGATTTTTGTCTAGCTTAAAGCGGAATATATCAGGAATTCCATTTGGTTCGAAATTTATCTTGTTGAAGTGTTTCCTTAAAAGAATTTTGAAAATATTCACTAATAATCATGAACAAAAACCTTAACTTACTAACATAATCCCGCAGAAGCTAGCACCTACACGTAATAGAAGTGCTGGCGATATCAGAACAGCACTAACAATATAACCGGTCCGATCTGTACCAACTTTGTTTCCATTTACTTCCATCAAAAACGTTACCATTAGCAATGTTAATCCAATAACAAACATTCCGCAGACAATATAAAGAAGTATAATGATGAGTATCGTTTTTCGCTTTGATACAGGGAACTGTCTTGGGTCTATCTCACTGATGGCAGTAGGCATCTGAAAAGACAAACGCCCTTATTAAAGGAAATCTTTGATAATAAATATATACTACAGGATGACTCATAAGTCACGGAGGGGTTTAAACATTTCATAACTTTTTTTATTTATTATTATTATTATTGTTTGTTATAATGAAATACAGAATGTGGAGATTTTTATTAGTTATGAAAAACCACTTATTTTAAACCCGTTCGAGACTTATGAGCCACCCTGTATAATGTATGATTATAAATATCCAACTGTAAACTACTGATGGTAGTTTACAGTAAATACGTTTTCACAACTTGGTATGTGATATTGATATTAAATTAAAACAAGGATTCTCTCCAAAAAATGGAGATTGCATTTGGAACATATTGAATATTTATAATGGGGAGAATAATTAGAATCAGGGACGGCTCGTGCATAGGCACTGCGGAACTGCAGCACCCCCAATTTTTCTCGATATATAAATATATTTATTAATTTATTTATATTTACTTGTGACATTTAATTTTATCATCAACAATCCTATACAATTCTCTTATTTTGTATAAAAAATAATAAAAATCCATCTTGTAGCACTTAGGAGTGCGAAGGACTCTAGCAGCACTGTGTTTACCACAGTGTCATATTGCTAGTATTTGCTGCGCGCGCAAGCATATGTACGCCATAGTGTGATACGAACTATTAGCGTAATGCGGCACTGTCTGTCGCGCAGTTCCACTGTTGTTTAGTATATGCAGTTTGCGCCAGTAGGAGTGTTCGTAGTGCTTATCGTGTTTACTCCGTCTCTTTAAATATTTGGACATTACAATTAAAGACATAACATTTGTTATAGTTTTTATTTTAGAACATTTTTTAGGGTTATTGACAATTATGACCTTAGAAATGCAACCTCAAGAAATAAGTTCTGTAATAGTAGTGACTGTAAGTGAACTAGAAAATTTTCTGCAGTCACACAAACATCAAGGAAAAAGTTATTGACCTTATAGCTCGGAACAAAACAAGAATGGATTTTATTTTTAAGTAATTTTGAATTATACTAAACTATAATTTTATCGATAATAAACGATATTTTTCATGTTTAATTTTTTTTAAAATTTTTACCATAATTTTGATATTTTATTCAAACACGTATACACTGTACTTACAGTGTGCATGTATATTTCGAAAGTTGAAACTCCCCACGATTTCAAGCCACGAGCCCCCACTGAAATTTAGAATGATCGGTGATTTTTTTTTCAGATTAGAAATACAGCTTTAAATCTTAAAAGTCATAAAAAATGCGAAAAAAAGAAATATAATAATATGGGCGTGTTCATATAATATGCTAAAAGCTTCTGTAATGCTTTTTGAAACAAAATTCCCGAGAAAAGTGTGACGTGATTCTATTGATGATCCCTAAGATGAAAAACATGTCATACAATTTAACTTTCAAAGCAATAAATTAAATGTCTTGATTTGTTTTATTAAACAAATATCCATATAACATTAAACTTTTGTAATATTTTTGTTTCTCTGTACAGAAATAGTTTCTTGCCTTTCTCTTGGTATGCCATGCTAACTATATTCAGAACATTACCAAAATATGAATGTAATTCGTTCATTTTCTCTCTTATTTAACATCCATATAAATCTGTAAACTTACGCTGATCCTGCATGTTGTGTTGCGATTTTTCGATGCCTATTTTTTAAATTGGACTCAACAATTAACTCTTGATATTCTTTTCAAACAATATAGCAATCAGTCAGAAATTTCAGTTCATTTATTATTAAGTGAACAGTAAAAAATTTAAATATCTAGTAATGTTAATGTTGCATCACTCAGCTTTACAACATGCTTTAAATGTGATTTGCAATTAAATTTCATATATAAGTGGTGGGAAAGTCTTAATACCGCGTCGCTAATAAAACTATAATCATCTAAAGCTAAAATAAAAAAAAAAATCAGCTAACGCCTTTTTTTTTTTTTTTTTTTTTTTTTTATTTATTCCCGTATATACGGGAGTAGGCGAGGCCATTTAGCCTTATCTAACTTTTGGAGACTGAGTGGGCAGTTCAATCTCCACTGGTACCCAATCAGAGACAGATGGCCCAAGGCTATCACTAATTAAGCGGTACGCAGTGAAGAAGGCGGCAAGCTAGTGCCGCCATCTCGTGGTCGCTAACCCTAACACAATATATTTAATGTCTGAAATAATGTGGGTTCTACGGTCGATTTTCTTGAGTTTACAGGACGAAAAACCCGAGTTTCCGGGAGGAAAAACCTGCTTGCCCGTGCCAGAGATCGACTAACTCGGGAACCGGTCGAAAAAAGGCTTAGAAAAATTTCCTCTAGTCGCCGACTAGACTCGAAACCAAGACTTCCTTCGCGCGGCCTAGCGCGGTGGTGTGCAAACGCCACATCCACTGAGCTACACAAGCACTAAAGCTAAAATATCATCATCATTATTATTATTATTATGTGACACCTTCATGAAGTCCAAGGGCTCATTGCGGGAGTGACTGCTACAACTATCTGTCTCCACCATTTAATCCACCAACTACACAGAATCACTACTACCATCATCTACACACAAAGCCATCTACTGCCCACCACCGCTAATCTTTTTTGTCTGTAAATTGCGTGTGTTCTCAAGACCGATTTGCCTGTATGCAGGATTAAAAACTTGAGTTTCCAGGAGAAAAATCCCTGCTACCTGACTATAAGGAAGCAGGATTTTTTTTTTTTTTCATACATATAAATATTTCTCTCGTCAAGACGAGAATCGAACTTGAACTTCGACCTTTTATTTAATATAATTTAATGATTATTTTAAAATAACAATAATGATTTTATTGTAAATTCCAAATAGCCAATTGATTCTCACAAAATATTTTTGTTTACTTTTACCTAGCTCTTGTATCCGTAGCCAATTTGACAAATGGAGTTGCATCCCAATTTACTAGCTCTTTTCCCCAATAAATTTATTGTCATTAAATCCGATATGTAATCCATTGTTAAACTAAATCTCACTCTCATACATATTATGTTCGTTTAACTGTAACCTCTTTCAGCTTCAGTGCTAATGGTTGCAAATATGTTTTTATTTTATTTTATTTTATTTTTCTATTTTATCTTTTTGAAAAATTACGGGAGGAAACTTTTTTTTTTTCGATTCTACATATTATCTACAAAATCTTGAAGATCGTTCATATCAATTTCATATTTCACTTAAATAGTACATTTTTTTTCACCATCTGTCAATGGTGAACTTGGTTCTTTATAAGGAGAAATAGATGGTGCTTATAAATCGAAATAATTTAATATGTTTACATTATCTGATAAAAGACGTAAATTCATGTGTTGAATTATATTTTTTTGTAACAAATGGCGATATCGATAAAATATGCGCTTTTCCTTTTGCTGAACAGAGAGAGAGAGAGGGATCTTTTGTCAACACTTAGAGTTTAATTCTATCAAAAAAAAAAAAAAAAAAAAAAAGACATGTTTCTGATCCTTTTTTAAAATGACTCCGAGTTCAGTTACCTCAGGAAATGGCAGAATATTTTCTTTTCTGGAAACTACCTTTATTTCTAAACAGACCACCTTGAAAATGTTCTCAATTGACAAATATGATGCATGGGTGTCTCGGTTTTTATTAGAAACATTTATGCGGATTTAAGTCTGTAATTTTCTAATATTATTTATTGAGGTATTGTTTTCCGAATGAATTATCCAAGGTCGAAATGCATCGTTCTATAGCTCTTTTTTGGTACACTTTTTTATGCTAATTCTGTAATTCGATATTGGAGTTATTCCAATTCTCTCTCTCTCTCAATGTTCTTAAATTTTCTGTTTTATTATTATTATTATTTATTTATTACATCGTTTCCTATCCGCGAATACATTCGACCTGAGGAATTGTGAAACAACAACAACAACAAAGATTGTTGCAGGTCTGCGGAAACAGCCAAAAATTAACTGATAGATGTAAGAGAAGCGATATGATAGAAGCATATTTAAAGGGTTTATAGGATTTACACTGTTGCTTTTTTTTTTTTTTGTACAGTACAGGGAAGGAGAGAACGGATCATCCCTGTAAATTGTACAAGAGTGTGGTTAACACTCTTGTACAATTTATAAAAAAAATCTAGTCCTAACAAGAATGTTAGGACTAGATTTTTTTTTTTTGCTTGGAGGGTGGTAAATGTGTTTAATCTGTTGCCAGCAGTGGTTGTGAGAGTTTCGTCTGTGAATGAGTAAGAAGTATGATAGATTATCATCATGCATATCAAGGATTTAGGCCTAGCGTGACCTGTTCCAGCCTTAAACGATTCGTTGAATCGTTCAGGGCGACGTCCTAGTTTTTTTTTTTTCTTTTCTAATGGCTTATACTTTTAAGGCTTGTTTTGGTAATCTTTCTGTTTTCAAAATTATCACATGTAATAACTTCATTTCTGCTGTTGTTAATCTTTGTTTGTCTTTTTGTTTTATTGTCCAGATTTTACTTCCACGCAATAAGACTGGTAGGGCTAATGTATTGTATACTTTTAGCCTGGTTTGTTTTTGAACTAGGTTTGGTTTAAATATAGAGTTAATTACACCTGTTATTTTTAAATATTTTGCAGCTTTTAGTTTATATCGTTTTCATTTTCATATGTGATCATACATCCCAAGTAGTTAAATGAATTCACCTGTTCTAAGATCTTGTTATCTATTACTATTTTAGTTCTTACTGGATCTTGTCCTTTAGAGGCCATAGTTTTTGATTTTTCTGTTGATGTTATCATACTATAATCTTTGGCTATCTCATTTAAATAGATATTGATATTGTGTGAATAATGATGAGTGTATCAATTTAAGATCTCCAACGATGAGTCTTCTGACTCCATGGACAAACACACACACACACACACACATATAATAATAATAATAATCCACGGTATTTGAAGCTTCTTAAAGCCTGTGGAGCCCTATCGAAGCGTCATTTTTGAAAAAATCTTCAGCTGTCTCTTTTCAATTAAACAGAGGATGACCAGGGATGATTCTCCAAGAATGTTTATTGAAATGGTCCAAATGACGAGCAATATAAGCAAAATTTTCCAGATCCATTTTCCCTATACCTCAGCTTCGAGAACAAAAAAGAGTCTAGTCATATAAAACCAAGTTTTGAACAATGTATTTCTACTTCCAATAAGTCAATTCTTCAAAATGTTTTTCTCCAAAGTGCATCGGTCATATCTGCTGACCAAAATGTGGGTTGCGTTAAAAGGCATACTGTTGGATGGTCCTGCAACCTGTCAATTTTGTAAAGAGCCAGAAAGACTTTACCATATAATGATTTATTGTAAAAAAAAAAAAAAAAGCGTACAAAATCTGGACTGTCGTGAAATAACAGAATCTTCAGATTCCCATGATAAATTAAAACACCATTTTGGTTAAAAGAGAGCAAGCTAAGTAAAGTAAAAACAAACAATTTATAGTACTAAAATAAAACAAATGGAATAAATGTATAAAAATGAATGTAACTAAGAAGGCAATTGCTGCTCTGTAACTATTCTTATGTAATTAGAAATACTTATGGAAAAAAACGAAAGTGTGTCACATGTAATAAGAAATAAAGTTTAAATATTAAATAATCTTTAAAAATCAATTGGTCAAGTAGAAGAGAAACCAAAGCAGAAATGAACTTACATATTAAACATTATTGATTGTAGGACTATAGATACGTGGAAACACTTCATACTCTTAGAGTTAATGATCATGCGAAGTAATTTCACAAATAATGAAATTAGTGATAAGTGTAAGAAATTTACGATATTTATTATGATGTACTGTTGGCTTAATAAAATAGTCCCTGTGGAAATGTCATTTTCATCCATAGAACTGAAGAAAGAAAATACGTTCTCATTTCGAATCTGCTGGATGAAACAGTAGGAAGCTTATTACATTAGAAAGGTATTTATTTTCAAATAGAAACAATCATCGCCATCATTATTATACAGTGATAACGATATCTTTTCGGACCTTTATAGGGTAGTCTCAAAAATTTTTGTGTGTCTTTTTCTAACTCTTCCTTTGTTCAGTTTCCGAGTTACTCAATCTCGGGCAGTGTTTTTTACCCCTAAAACTTGGAATTTTCGTACTGTAAACGCAAGAAAATCGACTCAAGAACCCACAATATTTCAGACAAATAACATACTATGTTAGGGGAAATGAGATGGCAGCACTTCGTCGGATGACACCAATAATTAGCGATAATCTTGGGCCAACTATACATGACCTACTGGAGATTGAACTGAAATTATCTCAGTTTCAAAAGTTACACTGAGTTAAAACGATCTCTCCTACCTGCTTATAGGGAACAAAAGGCATCAGCGAATTTACATTTATGTTAAGACCTGCCTATTTTAACTTTCGTTAATTAATGCGATCTAGCGCCGTGGGAGTTACACGCCACTTTCACTGAGCTACACAGGCCAGCTAAAAGTAAAAAAATAAAAATTATTTATTTTTCTCTCGAAAAAAATATCATTATACAATCGTAATCGCCACTATTAAATGGAGAGTGCAAAAATACAGTAACAAGCTTTTTCAAGTGAATTATTTCCAAAAGTAGGGCAAGTCGGTAGAGCATTATCTTAAGAAAGGTGTTCATTTTCAAATATATAAACCATCATCATCATCATTTTTATACAGTGGTTATATCTCTTTAGATTGTTATGTGGCTACTCAAAAATAACAATACATGTAAAATGGAAATCAGAAATATGAGATTTTGTATAAAGAACAACGTACAAAGACAACAATAATTTTATTATTATTATTATCTAAGACCTCCAGGGAGTCAAGGGCTCATTGAGGGAGGCTGTAAATTACCCAACCCAGCTATCATACCTTCCCTTAAATTCATTTACACTAGATGCACTCACTACCCCCTAAGGGCAAATTATTCCACTCACTCACTGCTCTCTGAGAGAAAAACCTAGCTCTTACCCCTTTCTTGACTGAAAACAACCTTAACTTCCATGAATTCCCGCGTGTTCTCTCCCCGCCTTCCATATAATGAAAAATTTCATCATTTGAAATGCTATAACACCCATTCAAAAGTTTATAGACCTCTATCATATCACCCCTCTTTCTCCTGTTAACCAGAGTCTGTAATCCACATACTTGCAATCTGCCTTCATAATCTAAATACCATAATCCAGATATGATCTTTGTAACTCTTCTTTACACCCTTTCCACAGCTTCTTTATCCTATTGGAACCCGGGAGACCAAATCTGAGCACAGTAATCCAAGTGTGGTCTTATCAAAGCCTTATAAAGAGGCAAAATTACTTCCTTATCCTTCATGTCAAGGTTCGCTACAGCATAGAACTTATCCTCTGAGTTGTATTTGCAACTTTGACTGTGTGACCTTTGAACTTTAAATTCTTATCCACCAATACACCAAGATCCCTTGCCTCTTCAGTTTCTTGTAGCATAACCCCGTTAATAATATAATATGCCACTGGAGCTCTAATCACGCCAAAGTGCATAACTTTATACTTAACTAACAATAAACTGACAGCCATTTTTTTTGCCCAGTTTCCAGTCTATTCAAATCATTTTGTAATTGCTGAATATCAGTAGCATCCCTGATTGCCCTGCCTATCTTCACATCATCAGCAAACAACTGCAAATCTGATGATAGACCCTGCTTGAAGTCATTAATATATAGATTGAACAATAATGACGAGCAAATTGCTAAAACATGACCTTCCTTTAGTAAACCCATGCTGTTCCCTGCAGAGTATAGAATGATTGTCTACCCATTTCTGTATGCGAGTTCTTACTAACTTCTCTAAAATCTTCACTACCACACCAGAAATACTAATAGGTTGGTAGTTAGACACATCGGTTTTTGTACCACCCTTGTGCAATGGAACTATATTACATTCCTTCCATTCCTGTGGTATCATTCCTGAGCTGAGACTCGAGTTATACAAATGTGTGAAAGGCCTAGCTAATTCTGATGAACATTCTTTTAACAAATGGGCAGATATTCCATCTGTCCTATTGACTAATTCTTATCCAGGTTATGCAAAAGCTCTTCAACCTCATTTTCATGAACCTCTAACTCTTCATCCAACATAGCAGTAGCACTGTGCACCATGTTACATACACCTGGTTGATATATCTTATATCTTAGCAAAGTGAGCACACATTAACTGAATAATCTTCTTAGCTTCCGACACTCGTGTACCATCTGCATTCAATAAAGTTATTCTTCCACATTCATTCTTTTTTTTTGCTTGTGGCATAATGATAAAATTCTTTTGGATTGCCTTTAGCTTGCATGGCCAATTTCTTTTCATACTCCGTTTTAGCTTTTCTCACAATACTCGTTACTTTTCTGGCCTGAGCTTTATATATTTCATAACTCCTCTCACTCTTATTCTCACGATACTCTTTCCACATCATCTTCTTCTTGAGGATTTCTAGCTTAATAAGGCTGCACATCCATTTCACACCCAACTTATTTACTCTTCGAATACTAGGGATACATTCAGATACCGCCTCATTCAAGCACTTTTTCAAAGATTCCCATGCATTGCTGACATTTTTTCCATTCAGTAACTGATACCATGGGACCAAAGATAGTATTCTTCAAGGTCGATCATAATTTCCAGCTTTTTAGTTCAGCATGTAGCCTGTTTTAATCGGAGCTTCAATACAAGTAGATACTTCCCAAGAAAGAACAGCATGATCACTGTCACAATTGGTGGTAAAAAAAAAAATATTCTTGACAGAGATCCCTTCTGACGCTATGAGCAAATCCAACACTCTTTGACCTCGAGTTCCTTCTTTCATATGCTGCTTGAGAAAGTTATCCCGCAACAATTCAAGAAATTCCTGTTCTTTCTGATTATGATATTTCTCTTCTACCCAATCAATGTTTGGATAATTACAGTCGCCCATAATGATCATTCGCTTGGTACCCATAAGGCTAAATTGGCGATGCATTTCTTCATCCCCTGCAACTGAGCTGCCAGGTCTGTAGCAACACCCACCATATATTTCATTCTGTTAACCTCCACTTCACACCAAATAGACTCAAACTCATCGCTACATGGGACATTGTTGCCATTATTGTTTTCTTGTATTTCTACCCTAACTGGACTTAAGTCATCTGATATCATTAGTAGCACTCCTCCTCTCCTATCTCTTCTGTCATTCCTAAAAATAGTATATCCGTTACTCGATCCCACTTACCATATCTGATTCTAATAGCCAGGTTTCACTAATGCCAACAATCTTAAGCCATATCGTATTCAATAAAGCAACGAACTCCCCCCCCCTTTTGTTTCTAATGCTCCTGGCATTTGTGTATAGACATAATAAATTACGACCTAGCCTATTCTTATAATTAGATATGCAATGTATTTGGTCTTGTTCTAGAATTTTCTCTTTTCCCTCCCTATACATAAAAAGTCCGAACCCAAAGCATATTTTTCCACTCCTTTACCACATACATAGCCATGTTCAAAGGCATTCATATCTTTATCACGTTTGTATACCATAGCTGAACTTTCACACACATTTTTACCATTTCCTCCCTTGATGATGTAGTTTCCCTGACTCTCTGCATTAAGTTTCATTCCAAGAAGTAATTTCTGCAGGCTTCTGATGTCTAATGAATTCTAGTGCAGGCCATCATTCTTATATAAATCTTTTCTGCTCCAAGAATATGTCATATAAATCTACATCAGAACCGATTGGCTCAATACTTCTCTAAAATTTCTGTCACTTCGGACATAAATTAAGATTAGATAAACATGAGAAAATTAATAAAACAAACATCAGAAGCCATTCTTTGGACAAACAAAGAACAAGAATTTAAAAAATTAAAAATGGGCAAAGATGAAATAATAACAGCTATAGAAGAAAATACGCGCACAAGTTACATTTTCAAAAGCCAGCACCAGTAACACTCTATGTCCTCATAACTAAACATATTGTAAAGAAAAAGATATGTAAGAAAAGCTCACCAAGTTGAGTGGGATCGATTCATTAGTCATGTTAGAAATGATTTTGAGTGCTTGCACATGGTCATCAAAACTTATAAATTAAAGAAACATTTGAATAAATAAGAAAATGATCAAACAAAAAATTTGATACTCACAAAACAAAAACGAAAACTCAACATTACAGACATTTGGTACAATCGAACACAGTAAAAACGAAATCAAAACTAAAAACGTAAATAATATAGGAACAGATTTACTGTAGATAGACAGTGAAATTGTCTACAACAAAAAATAGAAAAGTAGCAGAAACTCTTGAGATTACTATAGATTTAATTAAATATAATGAAATATCCTTTAATGTAAGATTGCTGAGTTTGTTAAATATTTGTGTATATCTGCAGATATTCTTGAAGAATGGGGAAAAGGTTAAAATAATGTTTTTAAGGAGAGTGATAGAAGTTTATATGAAAATTCTAGAGTTATTAGTTTATTAAATCCAGGGTATAAATCTACTTTATAATATAAAATGATAAGCCTTTTTATGAAACGTTTTTATGCGCGGCAATAACGTTTTTGTGTCACGTTTTTTGAAACGTTTTGAAACTCAGGGACTACACTTAGGATCGGCGCCACGAGAGGGGCGAAACCCCCCCCCCTTTCGAGCCTTCAAAATTCGAGTAATCAGAATTCAAGGAGAACCGGCCTACTAGTCCGGAACAAGGGGTGCAGTAGCTCCCCCCCCCTAGTTATATAATAAGATTTTAAGTGAAATGCTTGCCACCATTGCTGATAGTTTGTTATTAGAGGAACATATCTAATAATAATAATAGACTTCTAGGAAGTCGAGGATTCGTCATTAATACCTGCTATCTCACCTGCTCTTAAGATCATTCATACTAGATGCCAGGGGGGGATTCTCCATGCTTGCTGCGCAAGCTCATTACTTGAGAAAGAAGCAATATTTATTTGTTAATAAATGCATGCATTTATAAACATTCCATTTAGGCTTTTACTTTTGTAGACAGAAGACGTCTTAAGCTTCCGCGGCAATAATTGAGCTTTGCATTGTCTATAAGGTCGATGCTTGCTCGTCTAGTCAAAGCTACCTTGGCTTGCTCGGTTGTATGAGCTTCCAGGTCCTCGCTACAGCACTGTGATTTCATGCGCGCGCATAGCCATTTCTGCTCCCTTCACATCGTCTTAAACACAGCCATACGCAGTGAATGTAGCTCTAGGCAGTTAGCTTCAGCCAACCTTTTCAAGTGTGCGTGTTGCTTGGGAAAATTAAGTTACAACCAACTTTTTATGACGATATTATTGATCAGTTCATAAAGAAGAACCGCAGGGTAGAATTTGTATTCAATTAGCTAAATTGAAAAAGATAGAATATCATTTGTAAAATAAATGTTGTATTCGTATATGATTAAATGTACATACATTTCTAAATATATAGTTTTAAATGGTCAGTAATTCATTATTCCGCTAATCAGACTTCAATCACACATCTCACTCCCTGAATGATAACAAGAGCAAGCGTGAATTTCAAGACCAGCATTCGCTCCTACTCACCTCTTCAACAAGCAAATCGATTGACTCATTCACAATTCCATGAGACAAAAATTTAGCTCTTGCCCTCCTTTCTTAACTGCACACAAACTTAGCTTCCAGTGTTGCTCCTGTATCCTCTCCTCATCATCAATATAAATCACAAATTTTATCAACCGATATCCTATTACTCCATATCAAACGCTTATAGACCACTATCAGATAACCTCTTTCTTCTGTCTACCAATGTCAGCTTTCAGGATACTCTCAATATCCTGAAAGCTGACATTGGTAGCCATAATCCCGATATCATATTTGTAACTCTTCTTTGCAGCTTTTTTAACAACTTCTTTATCCCTTTGGAATCCAGGAGACCAAATCTGCGCAAAGCAGTCCATATCGGTTGTATCAAGGCCTTATAAAGAGGCAAAATGACTTCCATATCTTTAGATGTCAATATTCGCTTTAACATCGCAATTACTCTCTAAGTTATTTTTGCAATTTTTAGCTATGGGACCTTTGAACTTCAACCTACTATCTATCATAACTCCAATATTTCTTAGTCTCGTCGGTTACTCCAAGCATAATTCCACCAGTATAATATACTGTTCGATATAGAATCACGCCGAAGTGCAAAACTACATTTATTAACATTGAATTGACAACCATAATCGTTTGCCTACCCTTCCAACCTATTTAAATCGCCCTTTGATGCTACTGATACATATCAGTAGCATCTTTGATTGCCATGTTATCTTTGCATCATCATCAATAAACAACTGACGTTTTCCTATCAGGCCCTTCTATTTCATTAATGTATAGATTAAACAACAATGGCCCAAGGACGGATTCCTTTAGCACACCGCTGGTCACCATAAATCTTGCAGATTCACCTCTCCATATACCACTTTCTGATACTTGTCTGTCAACAACTCACATATCTAAGCTAATAGTTTATAATCCCATCCCATTTTCTCTAGTTTATAAAATCTCTTTCATGTGGGATCTTATCAAATGCCATAGCAAATTCCAACAGTAGCACAGTGTATCCATTCCCTTTATCCAACTCAGCCAGTGGCGTACTCAGGATTTAATCTGGGGGGGGGGGGGCACTCAAGATTTAATCTTGGGGAGGGGGAAGTTAAGTATACGACCTATGACTGAGCATCTGCAGTGATCGCCAATGCCATGATACCCGTGATCTCCTTTGGCCCGGCTCGGGCAAAAGAAGTAGCGCTCGGTCCGACGGAGCAATACTTCGTTCGCCTCGCGTTCAACAGTGGCCGTGATTCCCGATTTTTATGCTATAGGGTATTCACAGCTTATGTGACCGCTAATTCATAAGTAGTATAGAAACAGAAGACACGACACCATATAAATAAAAAGAAAAAAATGTTAATTAGGAAAAGATTTTTGGAAAATTTTCTAGTGTTCTTTCCTTTTTCTTTTGGGGGGACCAGGCTCCCTTGGCCCCCTCCCTGGGTATGCCACTGAACTCAGCCACAACATTGTTATAAAATATGAAGAAATTGCTCAGACATGACCTTATATTAAATCAACGCTGTTTCTTGCAGAGTATATTTTGTTTGTCCATTTATTTTTGTATTCGAGTCTTTATCAACGTCTATAAAATCTTCATATTCACTCCAGAGATACTGACAGGTCGATAGTTAGACCCATCGGCCTTCTGCACTGGGATTATCATATATTCTTTCTATTCCTCTGGGATCTTTCCGGAGCTAGGACTCAAATTATAAAAGCATGCCAAGCACATAGCCAGTTTGGCAGAACATTCCTTTATCACACGTGCTGATATTCTATATATCACAATTGCCCAGTTCTTGTCCAGATTATTCAACATCAAGAATCTCCTTCCAATGCACCCGTATCTCTTTATCTAATGTAGTGAGAGCACTGTGCATTATGTTACATACACCAGGTTGATAGATTTTAGTGAAGCGAGCACTCACAATAAAATTCTTTTGGCTTATCTTTAGCTTATGCAGCCAATTTCTTTTCATATTCTAACAGCTTTCCTTAGAATACTTTTAACTTTTCTAGCCTGTGATTTATATATTTCATAACTCCTTTCACTCTTATTCTCACTTGCACATCATCTTCTTCTCCTTCTTATTATTATTATGTGACATCACCAAGGAATTCAAAGACTCATCACGGAACAGGACTCTCTCCACTCACGACACATATCTCACCGTCTCCCATACTACTTAATTCTCCTAGTACAGTGGTGGCGAACCTTTTTATGTGCGCGTTCCAAAAATTTGCAAATCGGGTTGCTGACGTGCCAGACAGTTTTTTAAGGGGAAAATTAATAGAAAATTAATTTATCTTAATTTTATTTATTTATAAATTTATAATATACACATTTAATTATAGTTTATAAATAATTATTTATAATTTTATAAATAAATAATATTTTATTTTATTTATAATATTTATTTATATATACATTTATAATATTATTTAGTGTAAAATTGATTATTGTATTATTAAATTGATTTTAATGATGTTGGTTTGAAAAAAAAAAAAAAAGGTAATGAGAAAAATATTTATGCATTGTAACTCACCATAGTCAGCTGAGGAGGGGAAGCAGCAGAAGAATGTCAACTTGTCGGCGAAACGCTTACCGTATTTACTCGAATATAACTTGTCCTCGCGTATAAATCGCATCCCTGATTCATGAAAAAAGACATTAAAAAGTTTTATTATCTCGCACACGAAAAATGTTTCAGCATTTTGTGCCTGAAGTATCTTCAGGTCTGGGGCAACTCGTGGCAAAGGTGGACTGACTTCATATCACTTGCCTTAGTATCCCATAATGCAAAGTACATCTCCTTGCAGACATGTATAATGCTATGCATTATGGGATGGGTCACTACCCAGACCGGTTTCGACCTTTATTGAGGTCTCATCAGTGGGAGCCAGACCCGGAGGTGATACCAAGGTTGAAGTAATGCAGAAGTCATATTTTCCTATACCAGTTGCTCAGAAGGTGTCACGCTTTTTATTAAATTACTCTTGATTAGAGAAAGATGTTGGAAGTTTACTTACTTGGTTAGACTATAAATTATATACATGTGTCTTCTGAAAAGTTCTCAGCCTAACAATGAAAAACGAATTTATAATTTCGAAATTATTTTTATTTTCAACATAATCCCCCTTAAGACTAATACATTTATTCCAGCTATGCTCCAGCGCCATTATCCCGTCCCTGTAGTATTTCTCAGTAATATCTGAAAAATACCCCTCTACAGCTGCAATCACCTCTTGATTCGAAGAAAAACGCTGACCAGCAAGGAAGAGTTTAAGTTTTGAGAAGAGACAGAAGTCAGAGGGAGCCAAATCTGGGGAATAAGGTGGATGTTCCAACAATTCATAGTGCAGATCCCTTAATTTTCCCATTGCCAAAACACCTTTGTGAGAAGGTGCATTATCCTGATGAAAGATGATTTTTTCTTCTGCAAACTGGGTCTTTTCTTACGAATTTTTTTCGTCTAGTCTGGTTAAAAGATCGGAATAATATTCCCCGGTTATTCTTTTACCCTTTTCAAGATAATTAATAAAAAAAAATGCCTTTAGCATCCCAAAACCCCGATGCCATGACCTTTAGTGTTGATTGAACCGACTTTGTCTTCTTTGGCGCTGACTAACACTTTTGCTTCAGACAGCTGTATAAAACAAACTGCTTGAGAGAATGACTTACAATTTGACATGGATGTTTATATGACAGCTGTACCAACTTAGAAAAAAAACCATTTACCGATAGTATTGCCATTTATGGTTGAGGCCGAGAACTTTTCAGACTACCCATGTATTTAATTTAATCCTTTATCCAAGTGTAAGCAAACAAAGTTTGTGCCTGAAGTATCTTCAGGACTGAGGCAACTCATGGCAAAGGTAGACTGACTTCACATCACTTTCCTCAGTATCCCATAATGCAAAGCACATCTTCTTATGGATATGCATAATGGGAAGGATCATTACCCACACCAGTTTCGACCTTTATTGAGGTCTCTTCAGTGGGAGCCAGACCCGGAGGTGATACCAAGGTTAAAGCAATGCAGAAGTCATATTTTCTGCCTTATTATTAAATAAGTCTGGATTAGAGAAAGATGTTGGAAGTGTGACACCTTTTGGCAACTGGTATAGGAAAATATGACTTCTGCATTACTTCAACCTTGGTATCACCTCTGGGTCTGGTTCCCACCGAAGAGACCCCAATAAAGGTAGAAATCGGTCTGGGTAGTGACCCTTCCTATTATGCATAGAATTATAAATGTCTGCAAGGAGATGTGTTTTGCATTATGGAATACTAAGACAAGTGATGTTAAGTCAGTCTACCTTTGCATGAGTTGCCCCGTTCCTGAAGATACATCAGGTGCAAAATTTGTCTGCTTACACTTGAATAAAGGATTAAACTAAATATGAAATTTAATGTTTGAACATGTTCATGCTGAGGCAATAGTAACTCGCTCCCTGTGGTTAACAACATGCCTTCCCCAATAACCATTATACTGCAGATGCAAGAAAAACAAGTAGTTTTATTGTATCCCTGAATAAGGGACAAAGCCTTTTGCAGTCTGTGTAATATATTTCTCAACAAATAGTACAATTACAGACAGGTGGAATAAAAACGGCACCAACTAATGAATCACATGTCCCTTCTAACAGAAACTATGCGGTATAGACTCAAGCAAAACCATATGTTGCACTGGAAACACAGTATCTAACTAAAAACTATTGTCCAATTTTTCATTTACATGAAATGAAAAATTGGACCAAAATTCAACCAAGGGTTGAAACTTTGTGCGAGTTGAGCCTGCCAGTAATGAAAAGTTCCATCGGAACGATAAATGACTCAACTTCGTGAATGTGTTAAAACTAAGAAATATAGAGAATTAGCATTTCAACTCAAGAATTGTCGTTTGCCTTTGTCTTTGGGTCGCGATTTCACCAATCACATGCACGTCTTCATAGCTGCTCTCTCGAGTAAATAAAAATGTAACTTGTACGTATTGTAGCAATTAAAAAAAATCGCTGAATAATTTATAAGCGTATAAAAGGATATCACCTGTAAATAGTTGACGTGCCACCTCTGGCACGCTTGCCATAGGTCCGCCATCTATGTCCTGGTACATACACACGACTACCACCAACGCTATCTACCGTCGATCACCACCACTAACAGGAAAAACCCGAATTTCCAAGAGAAACACTTTGTTAACCCACATATCAGATTGGTTAACTCACTTTCAATTAATTAATAATAATAATAATAATTATATATACATAATTATTATTATTTCTCTTGTTACCACGCGAAACGAACTTAGGCCTTTCCAATCGAAGGGCGCATTGTACCGTCGTTCTTTCAGTTCGAATTCGGGTTTTTCTAACTAAAGGGCTTTGTTTATACCGACTGAACTACGGACGTTTCTTATGGATCTCTTGTTTAATGAAGGTGCACATCCATTTCACTCCCATTCTGTTTGTTCGAACTCTTGGGATATATTCCACATTATTCAAGCATCTGTTTTAAAGCTTCCCATGCACCACCGATACCCTTCCCATTCAACAACTGATACCATGGAACCAAAGATAGTATTCTCCTAATTTTATCAGGTCAATACTATTTGGTTTGTTTGTTTTATAGTATAGTTTATATTTATACTATAATATATATACAGTTATAATCAGTAGCGCACTCAGGATTTAATCTTGGAGGGTGGCCGATTAGAGTAGATTTCAACTACGCATCGCACACGACCTATAACCATCTGCGATGATCATAATTCATAAGTAGTATAGATACAGAAGACACGATACAACCTAAATAAAAAAAATGAATTTTAATTAGGAAAAGATTTTTGGAAATTCTTCCAGTGTTTTTTCCTTTTCTTTTGAAGGGGGGGAAGGGCACCCCCATCCTCTGGGTGCGCCACTGGTTATAATGCTAAGAATATAGTACCTATAGTACCAGTGGAGCTATGGAAATTTTAACAAAGGGCTCGCATCATCGAGAAAAAAAAAGAAAAAAAAGAAGCTGTATTAAAGAGCCTGTGTAGCTCAATAGAAGTGGCATTTGCACTCTATGGCGCTTGACCGCATGAAGAAAGGATTTGGTGGTTTAAATCTAGTTGCCGACTAGATGAAATTTTTCTAAGCCTTTTTTCGGCCGGTTCCCGAGTTAGTCGATCTCTGGCACGGGCTAGCGGGTTTTTTCTCCCGAAACTCAGGTTTTTCGTCCCGTAAATTCAAGAAAATCGACCGTAGAACCCACACTATTTTCAGACATTAAAAATACTGTGTTAGGGTTAGAGACCACGAGATGGCGGCACTAGCTTGCCGCCTTCTTCACTGCGTACCGATGCATCAGTGATAGCCTTGGGCCAGCTATCTCTCTGATTGGCTACCAGTGGAGATTGAACTACCCACTCAGTCTCCATAAGTTAGATAAGGTAAACGGCCCCGCCTATTCCCTATACGGGAACAACATAGGCGTTAGCTGATTTTTTTTAGCTGATTAAAAAAGCGCCTCCGTAGCGCAACTGGAAGAACGACTGTACATTGCGCCCTTCGATTGGAATAGGCCTAAGTTCGATTCTCGTCGCGACGAGAGGAATCTTTATCTGGACGATTTCAGTCGAAGGTGAGTTAGCCGATCTCATACGGCGGTAGCAGGGTTTTTTTCTCCCCGAAACTCGGTTAAAGACAGACAAATCGGCCCTTCAGAACACACGCAATTTACAGACATAGAATACCAGTTATGGCGGTGGTGGGCGGTAGATGGCGTTGATTCGTAGTAGATGTTCGGTGTAGTGGTTGAGACAGTTGTAGGTATCATCCAGTGATGAGTCTTCGGACTCCTTGGAGGTGTCAGGAATAATAATAATAATAATTTCACAGAAAAACTTTTATTAATACAGCTTGTGTACAAATTCCAAAAGTATGAGATTACAATCAACCTCTAAGGGCTATAATTTTTAAACAAATATTTCATGATCTAAACATGAAATATTTGCACACAATCAACTGTGTTAATTTATCTTACATAAGAAAAACATTTTTTAACTATCAAAATATAATAAGAATAAAATATATAATCTTTTATAAAACATTTGATTGGCTACTGGTTTTACCATACAATTGGCTACCAGAAGGGAGAAGGGTAAAGATAGCGCATGAGCTTATTTTATTTTCAAACTTGGGCGCATTCGTTATAGAGGAGTTGAAACAATAATCCCAAATAATCTATACACTGCCGAACAGACTAATTTTTGTTAGGCTACCGTATGAGTTTGTCGCTTAATATGTTTCAAAAAAATATTTTTTTTGAAAAAATGAAAAAGTAAACAAGAGTAAACTATAGCTTAGATACTTTATCGTATAGATATTTTCGAAATCACTTAATAACTGTAGTGATTTCACGTGATTCTCCCTCTCACACACACACACACACACAACTTCTAAAAACCCTATCTAGAAACAAAATACCCCTATCGGAGAATTAATGCAATTTACCGTGGCAACAGAAATGTGTATGTGTGGTGTTATAGTAGTCGCACTGGTTAGATAGGGGGTGTGTTTGTCTCATAATTTTGTTATGTGTATGAAAATATTCTATATAATTATAAAAGAGAATATCATCCGTGAAACTGATTTTTATAATTATTAAGCAGCTATCAAAACAAAATAGGATCTGAAGTACACATTCTTAATTTTTTGATTTTGTATAACATGATTACATGAACATATTACGAAGTGCGTGTTTTTGCAGTAGGTGGTTTTTGCAGTAGGCACACACAAATCTGTGCATTCGAAATTCTGAAATTTCAGATCTGAAATTCGAGATGGCAGAAGAAGAAGAAAATACTGATGTGGCATCAGAATTATCTGATATTTTTGAAAGAGCACTAAAAGCCACAAATCATTTAGAAGATTCCCCTCATCCATCGAACAGTAAAGAATATCAGGTATGCAGAATGCCACTAATAACCGTGATCCTAAAATTATTACATTTCGTAAAATTTTTGTTTTTTAGTGTTTTTCGCGAAATTTTCTAAATTTTTTTAACATATTCGCAGTAAGAGAGGCGAAACTTTAACGTTCCAGTCTCTAGAATGGGTTGGGTCCCCACGAAAGCTCTCAGGATGGGGGGGGGGGATACATCGAAAACCTGCTGCATGGAGGACCATAATCGCGATTATGGACAGCACAGAAATGCATAAACATGCGGCACAAGTCCACCGTCGTTGAATGGTGAAATATGGATATTTTTAATCACATAACTTTTATTTTTTGTGAATGCTATTTCCAGTATATCACTCCCTTTGCATCAGTTGTTTCGAAGATTTATTATTATTGTTATATGGAATCTTCATGGAGTCAGGAGATTCGTCATGGGAGTCTCATATTATCCACACATTACCTGTTGTACCTCTCTGTGAGCGAAATGCATTTGCTGACAGCACTCACGACAGACTAGCAAGCCATTCCACAATTCATCACTCCTTTATGGAAAAATTTCCTTTTCATCAGATTGAAGAAAACTTATTTTTTCTTCAGTTAAGGAAGCAAAAGAAAAAAAAATGCTTTCAGCTACATTAGTTTTTGGAAAAACAAGCTTGCTTTCACAACAATTCTATCAAATTTGAGAAAATAATATATAGAGGAGTGTGTATTTATTAACAGACTTGTATTTTATCAATTCTTGGATGCTCCATCACAGAAAGAAAGCTCTTCTTTAAAAGTTAAATAAATAAAAAATGCAATTAAAAGTATGAAGTAAAATCATTTTCCAGATTTTTATAAGGGATATTATTATTACATATGGGCAGCACCTCCATATAGTACATAGACTCATCACAGGAGGTCCATCTCAAAAAACATTAATTATCAGTGATCAATACATGTCATATTTTGTCAATCTGACCTTGAAATTATTCACTGACATAGCACACATAACTGACTCCAGAAATCTATTCCACTTATTTACCCTCCAAGCAAAAAATATAGTCCTCCACTCCCGTGCTAACAGTTTTTCTTAGTTTCCATGAATGACCTCTAGTTTTTCCTCACATTATTCTTATGCTAAATAATCAATTCTATAAACCTCCTTAAGCAACTTATGTGTCTAACATACCTGTTATCGACTGATCAGCCAGCTTCTGCAACCCACGAATCTTCAGTCTCTCTCTTCATAAGGAGTATCACAGAGATCTGCCACCATCTTAGTCATTTGCCTCTGAATCCGCTCCACCTCATCCACATCTCTAAGAAACCCAGGCAACCAGATTTGTGTGCAGTGAACCAGATGATGCCCCTATCAAAGCCTTATAAAGAGAAATAATAAATTGTTTATCTTTGCATGTCAGGATGTTGTTCAATAATGGTAATCCTATGAGCTGTTTAGATGACTTTTGCAATATGCCTGCTGAACTTCAATCCCTATCCACCAACATGCCCCAAATCCCTGGCTTCAATTTCCTGGAGTACAGTTCCATCAATATTTTACATGGCTGGTAATCTTTTCACTCCTAACCTTACACTTTGCCATATTAGATTGACATACATTTATCTTTGCCAATATTTAAATCACCCTGTTTAAATCTATTTAAATCACTCTAAAAGATTAATGTCATCTTTATTGACTGTTGCTCTGCCTAATTTTGCATCATCTACAAACAACTGAATAGTTCCTCACAGATTTCCTATATCATTAAATAGTAGTGGCCTAAGTACAGAGCCTTGTGGCATGCCACTTGTCACATTTCTTTTACAGGACTGTGCTCCTGTATATACTACTGTCTAGTATCTCTCCAACAACTACCCTCTTCTTCACATCACTAACTTCATGTCCATATCCATTTGATGTAATTTATGTATCAGGATTCCATGTAGTATCCTGTCAAACACTTTTGTGAAGTCCAACAGTATCACTCTGTAGTCATTACCTTTATCCAACTCACCTGTCACTTTATTATAAAAAGTAAGTTGCTGAAGCATGACCTTTCATGAAGCCATTCTATTCCCCATCCCCCCATACAATATTCAATTCCTATCCACCCATTCCTGAATTTTGTCTTTAACCGACTTCTCCAATACTTTGACCACTTTTCCTGAAATGCTAATTGGTTGATAATTTGATACTTCAGTCTTGGATCCTCCTTTATGCAATGGAACTATTTTTACTTCCTTCCATTTTCTTGGGATGCTACTTGAGCTGAGATTCAGATTAAAGAAACTATTCAATGGGACTACCAATTCCCTAGCACATTTTCATAATATGCTAGCTGATATCCTGTCCAAACCATAGCTGTATTCACATCTAGATTCTATAATATTCTGTGTACCTCAACTTCCTCTATCCTTACTTCCACATTAATCCCTGTCATATCTCTTATGGTGATATCTTCACCTGGATGATACACTCTTGATCACTCAATAATTCAACTAGTTCATCTGCTTCAGTCCCCTCTCTGTTATCTTCATGTTTCAAAATCATTGTAGTGTGGCCATTTTTTCTTTTATTTCCCACATAATGAAAGAACTCTTGGATTATTCTTGGCTTGTTTGATTAATCTCCTCTTGTACTCCGATTTTTCCTTCCTTATCATACCATTCAATCATCTGGCCTGTGCTTTATATTGCCATGGGCTTGCTTGTCACCCCTCAGTCTATGAATCTCTTTCATATGCTTCTCTTTCTTTTTAACTCCTGCTTAATGCTGTAACTCATTTGTTTAATTCCCAGTTTATTAATTCACTCAACTCTTGGTATGCAGTCAGCTACTTCTTTCCTTTAAATATTCCTTTACCACTTTCCATGCACTACTGACATCTTTGTTCTGAAGTATACCCCCCCTCATGGTACTACTCCAAGCAATTTTCTAAGTTTCTTGTAGTTCCCAGCTTTGTAATTCCACATGAAACCCTTCTTTACTGAAACTTCTAAATGCTTAGCCACCTCCCAGGTCAAAACTGAATGATTGCTCTTACTAATTGGTGGCAATGCATCCATCTTAGTTATACACAAATCCTCAGATGTAATCACAAGATCCAGCACTCTTGATCCCCTAGTACTGTCCATTATATGCTACCTTAGGTAATTATTCATAAGACGTTGCATAAATTTCATTTCCTTCCACCTATATGACCTTTCCTCCTACCAATCTATATCCTCATAATTAAAGTCACTCATAATAATTGCCCTCCACTTATTGGATTTATTTGCTGATACATATCACTAACATTAACCTTTGCATTCCCTGGTCTATAGCAGCAGCCAACCAAATATTTTGTCATGTTAGCTTGTATCTCACACTAGACAGCCTCAAATGCACTGCTTTCCTGTTGGACTACCACTCATTTAGGCTGCAATTCATCTGTTATCATGAGTAATACTCTTTCCCCATCCTGTTTTCTCTGTCTGACCTAAATATACTATAACCTTCACTTTCTATGCTAATAAATATATCATACTTACTCAGCCACATCACACTAGTACCAGTAACTTTTGGCCGATAGGAACAACTAACCAATGCTAAATGCTACATGTGGATATCCATTTAGAAAAACTGCAACTAGAAAGTTTCCATATATTTTTTTTAACAAGGGGAAGGGAATCATGGTTCTCAAAGGAAATATAAACAGGGAAGCTCTTGAGAAACAAGTGTACCTTAATGGAGAAAGAATTGAGGAAGTCAGCAAGTTTGATACCTGGGATCCATTAATGTGAAGAATTGCTGTTCAGAAGAAGATTAGGAATGGCTAAAACAATCAGAGACTTGTCTAAAATCTGGAAGGATGGATCTATCTCCATGGGAACAAAGTTGAGGATTTTGAACGCAGTTTTTCCAACAGCAACTTATGGATGTGAGACTTGGAACTTAAAGAAGTCAAATAAGAAAAGATAGCTGCTTTTGAGATGTGGTATTACAGATGGCTGTTTAGGCTATCATGTACTGAAAGGCATAAAAATGAATAGGTGTTAGAAAAGATCAGTAGAACTTTAAGGCTCCTTAAGGATATTGACAGAAGAAAGTTAAAATATTTTGGACACATTGAAAGGATGGAAGGAGGACTTCTCAGAACAGTAATAGAAGGTAAAGTTCCTGGAAAAAGAGGAAGGGGCAGACTGTCAATAAGATGGATGGTGTGTGGAGTGACTGATCTTCAAAGAGTTGAAACCTCCAGAAATGCATGCATCAGGACTACATGGTGAGGATTGGTGTGGTATATGCAGCATCTGTGGATATCCAATGAACAGATGATGATGATATGATATGGAGCAGCATCTAGGAAAAAAAAATGCAACCAGGTAAAAAAAAAAATTCAGAAATGGAAACTAATTGCATGCTTTCATATTGACATGATTATGGAGCAGTGATTTACAAGCTTTGGTAAACAGGAAGAAAGGAGGGGTTATAATAGAGACATACAAGTTGTTAAAAGGATTTTATAGGATAACAATTTTTTTTTTAATGTATGCAGACAAAGATGCAAGGTGTCTCAGGGGCTTATCCAATGCTATTAGAGTATTCGAGGGCTAGGGGTGAATCTTTCCTATTTTGCTTGTGTCATTTCATCTTATGCACTATTGTGAGGCACCAACCTGTCTGGCCAGTGTGGTGCTATAAGGCCAAATACCTCCCCATGAGGACAATGCAAATGATGAATAAAGTAGGAAAATTACTTACTGGCTTGTCCGTCGTCCAGCATAAAAAGTGACGCGTCCTGGACTTAGGCAGAGGGTCTAGGTTGAAAAATATGCTACAGTCTCCACTATCTACAATGAGTTCACCTACAGTGCACAATGATAGAAGGATATTAGTAGGAACATATAACTGCAGATCCCTATGGGATGATGATAGATTGGAAGAACTGATGAAGGAATTGGACCATATTAAATGGGACGTTGTGGGCCTTTCAGAGATAAGAAGGAAAGAAGAAACTCTCATGCGATTAAAAGATGGACATCTATTCTACCACTATGAATGTGACAGAAACTCAACTGGTGGTGTAGGATTCCTAATAAATGAAGAACTAAAAGAAGAGCTAGAAGATTTCTACAAAACATTAGAATCCACATTAAATAATTCTAAAGAATTCTACATAAATATAATGGGTGACTTTAATGCCAAGATTGGAAGCAGAGATGATCATCTGAACTCTCTGAACTCCATCAGTAAATTTGGATTTGGACAGAGGAATGAAATAGGAGAAAGACTTATTGAATTCGCAGAAGAAAATAACCTCTTTATTATGAACAGCTTTTTCAAGAATAAAATCAACAAAAATGGACTTGGAGAAGCCCAAATGGACAAACTTACAATGAAATAGATGTCATCCTCTCCAATAGAAGATATATAATAAATAATACCGAAGTGTTTAATAAATTTAATACAGGATGTGACCACAGACTAGTAAGGGCAAAAGTATGGATCAACAAAAAATGGGAATGAAATAAGCTCATAAGAAAAAAGTCCAATCTACAAAACGTCTACCACAATAAAAGCTATTATAGAGAATCACTCAACAATAAACTAAAAAAGTTAAACACAGCTACTACCATCGATGATGCTAATGAAATCTTAACAAAATCTATCTTGAATTGTGCACTAGAAATAGGAGGTGTAAAAAGGCACCAAAGAGAGGAAAAACTAAGACAGAAAACCTTAGATCTAATGAAGAAAAGAAGAGATATGAAAAGATTTGAATGACACCAGTAAAATAGAATATGCGGAAATTTGTAAAACTATACGTAAAAGGATGAAACATGAAATTAGATTGCATAATGCTAGGAAAAATTAAAGAAACAATAGTAATACGAAGATCCTAAGATGAACATTATCAGTTGGAACAAAGGAAATAGCTGCTGTAAGAGGAAAAAATGGTGAGCTTATAAAAAATAGAGATGCAATTGTTGGATTCTGAATATATAGAGATTAGAGTAATTATTATTTGGTTCAGAATCCAACATGATCTTCCATCACAAAGGCTAGACTTGTAAATATTATTTAATGTAAACAACTTATTTTACATTTTAATATTCATATATCTACTTTAATTTTGTCTAATATCTAATTATTTAATCAAAGATATATGTATTAATAATGAAAAGACTGTATTAAATATTATTAAGCTATTTTATTCATTACTATATTAATATTATAAGAACTTGTATTTGATAATTTAACTGCACATTAATTGAAATGTAAATATTCTTTATTTATTCCTATTTGTAGAAGTTTAGCGTTATGCAATACCTCAATTTTATTATATTTTGTTTGGTTGTCATGGAGACGTATGTAAGTGACCGAACACATTTTGGAACACCACGTGAGGAGAAGATTTTTATTGAAAAGAGTTTTAGAAAGAAATCATGAGAATAATTTAGGCGGGAAAAACGGATATATAAGCGATGAATGCTGAAATTATTAGGAGAGAAAAGCACTAGTGCTTCACCCATCCTGTCAATAATGTTATTGGTATTGGTATTATTAGGGGAGAGAGAGAGGAGAGGATTGGCATTAGTTTGGAATCGGAGCATTCGGGAATCACAGTGCGATAATAGCGAGTCGGCAAGTCACTCAAGCAGCTAATAAAGTCTACTAGTCGAGAGGCGGTTAGCTAATAAATTGTAGAATAACAATTATAGCTACAGAAGACAGCTGAGTGACTACTAAATAGACTAGCGATATTTGAGTTGAGATTCAATTTCAGGGCCGACCTTTCAAGGACATACAGAACCTTGAAGCAAAGTACAGCGTTATTAGCGAATAGTAGAGGCTGTAAAATTAAAGTTTACCGTTAGCTGTGCTTAGAAATATATTGCCTAAAGAATTAAATGAATGCAAGAAGAATGAGCAGCTGTTCATATAAAACCTCAAGTTAAGGAATTATTGTGTATTGCCTTGATTCATAAGTGATCGGTAGTATTTCATGCAAGAACGTTTGTTTATGTGTTTAGTGACCGACGATTAATTCAGTTATTGCTTAGGAGATTTATTTGATGAGTGCCGTATACTGTTTAAAGTGTTTACAGTTATAAAAAAATGTTTGTGTGTAAGTTTATGAAGAAAGAAGATTATTGGTAAGATTATTCCAATCGTTAATATTCCTATACAGAGAGGTGTGTGAGTTTCATCCTAGAATATCCTTATATTAACAGTAACTATTGTGGAGATTAGTTGAAGTGTAGATTTAAAAGTGTATGCTTGTGAAGAGGTGTTACTGCAATTTTATTGTATTTGAAACTTAAGAAACTGTGAGATATTTGTGCAATCGGTTACTGAGGAACTTTGTGACTTTGAGTTTTACCAGGCAGTTAATTGAATTTTGTAAGAGCTAAAATGTTTATATTATCTTACTTAGTGATTTGAACTTAAGTGTAAATTGTGATTCTAAATTAAATGTTTGTTTTTGTTAATCTAAAGTTGTGTTTTGCCTGAATCTCTTTTACTGTACCATTCATAAAATATTCGAACCAAAGCGGGAGAGATAAATAAGTTAAATATACTTGGCCAGTATATATAATAACAACATATAAGAGAAGGGTTGTTAAGAGTTGGTTTACCTTCAATTCTTGAACTAATTCAGATATAAAGTCTTTAAATATAAATTTTCTTTATATTTGAATTAGAAATCAACTTACAACTTATCAATTGTTTAAGAACATCGTAATAGTAATTATGTTGGATCCAAGGTAAAGATTAAGACGAAGTAGGATCCAACACAATAATCGAAAGAATTCAGGAATTTTATAGTAACTCTATGAAGACAAAGACCGAGACATCCAAGAATCATCTATGGATAACTCGAGTGAGGACGAACACGATGCCCCTGAGATCTTACAAGGTGAAGTGGAAATGGCACTACAGGAAATGAAGAATGGAAAGGCCCCAGGAGAAGATGGAATTATGATAGACTTCTTAAAACTGGCAGGAAGCCCTGTCATCAAGCAGCTGACTAAACTCTTTAAAAAATGCCTAAAACAGAGAAAAATTCCAAAAAATTGGAACAATTCACTTCAAATATTAATTTTTAAAAAGGGCAATAAGGAAGAAATTAAAAACTACAGACCTATAAGCCTACTCCCCACCATATATAAAGTCTTCACAAAAATTATAAATAATAGAATAAAATCTAAACTAGAGGGAATGCAATCCTATGAATAATCTGGATTTAGAAAGAATTACAATACTTTGGACCATATTCATACATTAAGACAGTTCATTGAAAAATCAATTAAATACAATAAACCCTTATGTCTGCCCTATATAGACTACGAAAAAGCATTTGATTCAGTTAAAACATCTGCAACACTAAATGCACTTGAAACCCAGGGAACTGAGAAACCATATATTGAAACACTAAAACATATTTACAATAATGCAACTTCCATAATTAAATTATATAAAAACAGTGAAAAGTTCCCAATACAAAAAAGCATCTGGCAAGGCGACCTCATATCTCCCAAATTATTTACAGCTGCACTAGAGGAAGTCTTTAGAAGCCTTGACTGGGAAACAAAACGAATAAACATAAATGGAGAAAGGCTGCGTCATCTGAAATTTGCAGATGATATTGTCCTAATAGTAGATAATCTTGAAGATCTGGAAGAAAGGCTAAATCAGCTAAATGAAGCCTCTAGAGTAATTGAATTAAAAATAAATAGAGAAAAAAACAAAAATAATGATGAATAAATACATAAACTGTAGAACTGTCAAAGTTGAAAACCGTGAAATAGAACAAGTTAGTTCATATGTATATTTGGGCCTATTGTTATCCTTTGAGGATTGCCAAAGAAAAGAGATTGAATGCAGAATTCACCATGAATGGATGGCTTATGAGAAAATGAGAGACATATTCAGAAGTAACATCCCTGTGAGTCTAAAAAGGAAAGCTTTCGACCAGTGCATACTTCCTGCCCTAATATACAGAGGAGAAACATGGACTCAAACAGAAGCCCTAAACAAAAAGCTGAGAACAACACAACATCGCATGGAGAGAAGTATGCTAAAATTAACATTAAGAGATAGGAAGATCTCAAATACCTGTATAAGATCTCAAGCAGTGTTATGGATATTGTAAAATACATTAAACAGGCTAAGTAGAGATGGGCTGGTCATATTGCCAGATGCAGTGACGGCAGATGGACTAGAAAAACAACTGAGTGGAGACCAAGGGATGGAGCAAGACAAAGAGGAAGACCGAGAAGAAAGTGGAGGGATGAACTGGAACAAATTGCAGGAGTGAGATGGATGGGAGAGGCAGAAAACTGAGTGGTCTGGAAAATCATGGGGAGACCTTCGTTTAGCAGTGGACAGAACCAAAAGGTTGAAGAAGAAGACAAAGATGCAAGGATTGAATGTGAACTTCAGTACTAGCTTCTCATATAAGCTATCAAATGCTTTTGGAAAGTTTACATGAAAGTTACTGTACTCTCTCGCATACTTGTCAATTTAGAAAAAACATAAGCATATAATTAAATATCTAAAACAAGATCATTCTTTGAAACCCATGTTAGCCTTAGAGAATCCTGTGTATATATATATATATATATATATATATATATATGCACACATGAGAGGGGGGGGTCTGGAAAGTTTTGATAAACACCTAGAACAAAAATGATATTAAACAACTATGATAGACTTTGGGTTTTTTAGGGGGGGGGGGGACTTCTCCTCAATGATTCTTGACAGACTTTATGTTCTTAGGAAGGACCTCCCACGATGAGTCTTTTGACTCCATGGAGGCCTGAATAATAATAATAATAATAATAATAATATTCCTTAACTTTTCAAGTCCATCTCTCTTAATTTGAATACAATACAATATAATCTCCTCTTTCAGTGTATTAGATATCAAAACTTTAATAAACCTTATTTTCTAGCTTGGTTGGCTGAATTGTTGTAGATTCAAATCCTGCTGTGGGAATAGATGTTTGTGATTTTCTTTAGATGGGAGATGAATTTAATCACACAGCCTGAGATCACTGCCCTGCTTATTGGAGGCCTGAAGAGGCTTGAAAAAAAGTTTCATGTTTGTTCTTTAGAGCAGGGTTTCCAGATTATGGAAAAAATAAATAAAACCTTATCCTCAAAATATCTCATAAAAGATATATAAAATTAATATAGATATTAAAAAAAAATAGTTTATCTGCATTACTAAAGTACTATAGGCTTAATAATATTTTGCAGTTGGGAGTTGCATAAAAACAAATTAAGGATACTGTACTGTTAATTCTATACCATATTCCCTCAAAATGTGCAATACATTTAGTCTCTTCCTCTCTTCTTCTTCCCTAGAAGACCATTCCTGAGATACACTGCAGTAAGCATTGGCATAGCCAGAATTTTAGCACCCTTGGCAAATTCTTAGTTTTGACCCTTCAGTTCAATTTTATTGCTGCTTGTTTGTGTGCTGCTTCCACTTTAGGCAGACTCGTGTGCATGTGCGCGCGCGCACACACACACACACACACACACACACACACACACACACACACACACACACACACACACACACACACACACACACACACACACACACATTATATGGCATATTAGTTTCAATTCGCTGGTAGAATTTTATTTGAAGTTAGCCTTTGTGAACTGTCTGAATGACATCGAAAATTTCAAATCCAATTGAACAAACACTTATTTCATGTAATTGAACATTTGGGCAAATGTTTAGACAATAGTTTTTAGTTAGATACTGTGTTTGGTGGTACAACATACTGTTTTTCTTGAGTCTATACACTATAGTTTTTGTGGGAGGAGACGTGATTCATTAGTTGGTGCCGTTTTTATCACAGTTGTTTCTGATTGCACTATTTGTTGACAAATATATTGCAGAGACTACAAATATCTCTGTACCTTATTCTGTGATACAATAAAACTACTTGTTTTTCTTGCATCTGCAGTATAGTGGTTGTTGGGGAGTGTTTATACTGTGGCAAGCAAGTTATTATTGCCCCAACGTGAATGTTTAAACTTTTATTTTTCATGTGTGAGATATGTGCAAAACTTTTTAATTTCTATTTTCATAAAGTAAAATCAGGGGTGCGAGTTATACGCGATAGTGAGTTATATTCGAGTAATTATGGTACAGGCTTAGTTGACCCAGTCATATACATCTTTCTCACATGTTCCTGACTTATGAATAATAGATTCTTAGTATACAGAATGATCTACATTCTGTATACTTAGAATACAGAATGTAGATCATTCTGTATATACATACTGTATACTAAGTATACAGAATGATCAGCGATGAAAAAATAAGAGGCTTTTTGTTTTTGATGTTGTTCAGTCAGTTTTGATGAATGCATTTTGATTGGAAAGAGCGGGATTCTAATCCCTGTTTAGGGCATGAAGAACCTATATCAGGCTCCATGTTTTGTATTGACAGGACATCATGCTTGAGGTTTAATGAAGTATTAACAGTACTAAGAAAGGATTAAAAACTATTTTAATTATTATTATATTTCATGTCATCATCAGAGAGTACAAAGTAATGCACACACACACACACACACACACACACACACACACACACACACACACACACACACACACACACACACACACACACACACACACACACACACACACACACACACACATAATACAACACTAAAAGAAACACATGAATATAACCCTGAAGTCCTATCTCACTTGTCTAGAAAACACTACAAATGAAATCCATCTTTTGCATATAGCTCCCCACTCCTCTATCTTCAAATGTTGAAAGTTTATTTTTCGCTTGGTTAGACTATAATAAATTTAGTTTAATCCTTTATCCAAGTGTGAGCAAACAAAGGTTTCGCCTGAAAGTATCTTCAGGACTGGGGTAAGGTGGTACAACACGAGGGTAACTCCTTGCAAAGGTGGAGCAAGCTAACATCACTCCTATCTCAGTATCTTCTGTAATGCAAAACACATCTCCTTGCGGATATGTCTAATGTTATGCATTAAGGGAGGGGCCACTACCCAGACTCGTTTCGACCTTTATTGAGGTCTCTTCAGTGGGAGCCAGGCCCAAGTGGAGATACCAAGCAGAAGCATTAGCGAGGTCATCTCTACCTATTGTACCACCTTACCCTAGTCCTGAAGATACTTTCAGGTGCAAACTTTGTTTGCTCGCACTTGGATAAAGGATTAAACTAAATTTATTATAGTCTAACCAAGTGAAAAATAAACTTTCAACATCTTTCTCTAAATCCAGAGTAATTTATTAAAAAGGTGGCACACCGTTTGGCAACTCCTATAGGTAGAGATGACCTTGCTAATTCATTTCTGCCTGGTATCTCCACTTGGGCCTGGCTCCCACTGAAGAGACCTCGAAAGGTCGAAACTAATCTGGGTAGTGGCCCTTCCCTTAATGCATAACATTAGACATATCCGCAAGGAGATGTGTTTTGCATTATGGGAGATACTGAGATAGGAGTGATGTTAGCTTGCTCCACCTTTGCAAGGAGTTGCCCTGGTGTTGTACCAGGGCAACTCCCAAACAAACCTTACCCCATTCCTGAAGATACTTTCAGGTGTAAACTTTGTTTGCTCACACTTGGATAAAGGATTAAACTAAATTTATTATCTTCAAATGGTACTCCAAGTATCCATGTATTCCAGACTTCTTTTTCTGCACATCATCTGCCTATCATCGTATTCATTATCACTACTCTTCTCCTCCATGCTGCATTATCGTACTATAGCAACACAATCTTCACCATCTTCCCCTTCGTATGTTTTTTTGTTGCACAATCCCTAACCTATAATGTTAAACCTATAATTGTTTTCTTCTGCCAATCTAGTGTCATGGATGTTATGATGCTACATATACAAATATTAAATCCATTTAATAGAAACAAAGTTTATGATGGGCTATTGCCTGTTAACTTCCCCCCGTCTTCAATCTCCATTATTATTATTATTAACATTTGACCTCCATGGAGTCAGAGACTCATTGTGGGAGGTACTCACTATTGCATGCAATGCTCATCCAACCGCATCTTAAACTGATTCAATGTATACGCAACACACTCAGGCAATGCATTCCACTCACCAACCACCCTCTATGCAAAGAACCTGCTTCTCACTCCTTTGCTCACACCCTCCTTATACAGTTTCCAGCAATGGCCTCTTGTTCTGCTCCCCTCTCCTATTTCCCAAATAGATATCAAAGGTATTAATTTGTTTGACAAAAACTATTAATATCTATAATTATTGGAAATAATTTATTTATGATATTGTAATTATTATGATACCAATTATAAAACTTCCATCAATTATTATGATAGTTACGTTTTTGTATTGTTAAAGAATTTTTCTTGCTCCCCCCCCCCTTTAGTTTTCTCACTTTTCATCTCACTGAGGAAATTTTCTTAGTCTGTCCAATATCATTATATGTTAATATTTATAAATTTATTCTTATTATATTCTTTAGTGTTAACAGCCTTACATTATCCTTTAACTGTATTTTTACCCCAAATTAAAAATTAGTTTATTAATTGCTTGCTGTGGGCCTTCAATTTCTCTTGCCTCCCCTTCTCCCACCTACTCCAGCTTCTGTATACTACTCAGAATGTACTAGTATTGAGCCAGCAAAACAACTCCAGGTGTTCTGCATGTACTAGATGTTCTAAAATAAAATTTTGTTTTATTTATTATAATAGAATGAATTTATATATAACAGATATATCAAAATTTAGGATGAAGTTAAGAAGATCATAACTGATTTAGAAGAAGCTACACATATGGTCAATATGATTGGTCTCTTCAGTGGCAACGAAGATTTGGAGGAAATTCCCACATCAGATGTGAAGTAAGTAAATTTTTTTTCCAAGTACATGTGTGTATAGCCCGGATGTAGTATTTGCATCCATAGCGCTAGGTCACCTACAAAATGCCATTCTCAGGTCAAATCTAGTTGCCAACTAGAGGAACTTTTTTAATCCTTTCTTCAGCCAGTTCCCAAGTTAGTCAGTCAGTTAATATCAGACATGGGCAAGCGAGGTTTTTCATCCCATAAATTCAAGAATATTGACTGCAGAATCCACACTATTTCAGATGATTAATATACTGTATTAGGGACCATGAGATGCCATCTATAATTAGTAAGTCTTTGGGCCAGCTATCTCTGATTGGCCTAGTGGATTGAAACTGTTCCTTTAGTCGCCAAAAGTTAGATAGGACTAAAACTGCCTTGCCTATAGGGAATAAAAGGCAATAGCAGATAAATATATATATACACTGGGCATGACAAATTATCCAAAATCCCACTAAATGATATATCCCGATAAGTCAATAGGAGGTTCCATCAAGTGATTAGTTGTGCTGTATCATTATTTGAAGAACATTTGCATTATGTGAAAGCCATTCCAAGAAAGAAAAGTGCATAAATAATAAGAAAGCAAGAACAGCAAAAACAACATTGATTTTTTTTTTTTGGAAAATATAGTTTGTTATTTAGTTTTTGGTTTTACTTTCTGACATAGGATTGCTAAGATATGGAACAGATAGTTTTGAAAAATACTTTGACAAGCAGAGACAAGCAAGTTATTATTCCTCTGTACCAAGTCTTGATAAGACCTCATCTCAACTACTGTGCCCAGATTTGGTCACCCAGGTTTCTTCTTGATGGGGAGGAGGTGGAGAGGATCCAGAGGCGAGTGACCAAGATAATAGCAAATCTATGGAATGAACTTTATGAGAACAGGTTGAAGATTTTTGGGTTGCAGAAATTGGTTGATAGGCAGACAAGGGGAGATATGATTGAGACATTCAAATTGCTAAAGGGTTTCTATAGGATTAATTCAGAGGATATTTTTGAGATCAGGACTGGTGGTGGGAGAACTAGGGGACATCTATGGAAGCTGGGCAAGAGTGTGGTTAGCAAGGGTGTTAGAGCTGGGTTCTTTACTTTTAGAGTGGTAAATGAGTAGAATAAGCTGCCAGAGTCTGTTGTGGGTGCTATGACAGTGAGTGAGTTTAAGGCAAGGTATGATAGATACTATGAGAATGTTGTATAGTTGTGTGGATATGATGTTTAGGGCCTCCCTTGACGAGTCTAAGGACTCCCTGGAGTCGCCCATAATAATAATGATACTTTTGCTTTCTTTTGGTTTTCCAGCAGTTTGAAACAGTTATCAGGACAGTGAAACGTTAACTTAAGCACTAAGTTAACGTTTCAGAGCCTGTGGCTTTTCAATACTGCATATGAAGGCAACTGATGATGAAGGTTATTATTCTCATAAGCTTTCTAGTAAATTTTGAAACTTTTAAGTTTCTTTTTATATTTAGCTATAAAATATGTATAGATCTGTAATATCCTCTATTTTAATATAATTCGATACATCGATTTTTTTAAAATTTTTTTTATTATTATTGGAATGGTATTTTATAGTATGTATATTCTTCTGTGTTTTCTTAAAGTGAAGAAAATTTTGTTTTCTTCACGTTGTTTTAAAATTTTCTTAGGGAAATTGAAAGTTTTTTCACTTGGTCTTTTTTTTCCTTTGTATCCTTCTGGGTCTGGCACCCACTGACAAGACCTCAATTAAGGGTGAAACCAGTCTGGGTAGTGGACCTTCTCATAATGCATAGCATTATATATGAGCGCTTTACATTATGGGATAATAAGACAGTTGATAAGAAGTCATTAGCCTCTATATACAAGTACCCCAATTGTGAAGATACTTCACATGTAAACTTTGTTTTCTTACACTTGGACAAAGGATTAAACCAAGAATATAATTTCTTGGTATCTTTAATTTTTAATTCTTAGGGAGATTTTGGGTGCATCATCCCAAATGTGGGAACAGTATTCCAAGGTTGGTCGTATATGAGATTTATAAAGTGTTAGGGTTTGAGAGGAAGAGAAGTAATAATTTGAATGGAAAAGAACACCAAGCTTTTTAGAGGCTGAGGAGGCTATGTATATAATATCTTTGTGCCAGAATAAACTGGATGTGATAGTCATCCTCAGAAGAGTAAGCTGATTTTGAAAGGAAATTGCAACATTATTAAAAGTAAAAAGGAATGAAGTAGGATCTTTCTTGCAGGTAATAATTGGCCTGATTTTTTATGGCACTGAAAATTTACTAAGTTGTCGTAATCCTTTTTGGAGATGTTCAGAGGATCAGTGTTTAAGTCGCTGGTTATGGAAGATATTGGGTCGTTTATCATTTGACAGGGTTTCACAAATGAGGAAGAGGAACAAAGACTAATGTCATTGGCAAAACTGTGAATTGGATATGAAGTCAGAGAGAGAGAGAGAAGGGCATTGATATAAAGGAGGAAGAGCATGGGTGAGAGTGCAGAACCCAGGGATACTTCAGCATTGATTGAGAAGTCTGAGGAGAAGAAGCCATCCATCATGACATGCAATGAATGACCAGTAAGGAAGCTGGCAGTCCAATCAAAAAGTGCAGGAGGAGGCAATAAGATGGTAGCTTCTTTGGTGAATGCCAGACACGATTGAATGCCTTTGAAATATCAAGAGCGACAACATGGGTTTTTTCAAATCTTTACATGGTTTGTGTCTGAAGTTGGGTGAGATTGCAAGGAAGTCAGTGGCAGAGCGAGAATGGTGGAATCCATATTGGTGATCTCTAATTAATTGAGTCTCCAGGTAGTGAAGAAGCTGGTTGTTGATAACTTTCTCCATCACTTTTGAAAGTACTGAGGTGGGAGCAATGTGACGATAGTTAGAAGGCTGACTTTTGTCTCTCTTTTTGAGTACAGGCTGTATGTTAGCCTGCTTCCATGCTGTTTGGTAGATGTCAGTAGAATATGATAGCTTGTATAGGTGATACAGAATGGGTTTTAATTCTGGGAATGGGATGATATCCCATAATACACATACACAGCAGTATTCTCAGTTCTTGTTACCTTCCCTACTTGTTATAATATAATAAAAGTATATTAACATTTTTTTTGAAATTATTAAAAAAAGTATAGTGCCTGCTTTTAAGAGTGTTTCAAATTTATTGAAAAATTACCACTAAATCAAATTCTACTACAAATTTAAATTATTAAGTATATCTACCTTTACTGACTTTATGGGGTCCCATTCAACAGTTCCATCAGTATGTGGACTCCCTACAGGTATGGTCAGCCAGACTTATTTGCATCCTGCATTTCACTTCTGATGCTCTGCAGCAGATTTCTGTCTGGTAACAGCTTATTCTACTTTGTTTCATTTGTGGGTTAAAGTGGAATAAGTTTATCATAACTTTCCTTCATGCTGAAATCATCCCCATGCACCTGGATCAGTCTTGAATAAGTTGTGCCTTATGACATGGCACACTGTCGTACTAAAAAAAACCTGTTACCACTGGATAAACCAAGCAAGAAAGGATGTACCTGTTTAGGAACAATGTTTAAATAGTTGCAGTAGTGAGATATGGCAGCAGTGGAGCAATAGTTGCTATTGCTCCACTGCTGCCATATCTCACTAAGTGCATCAACATAGAACAACTGACACATCAGATTTATCAGACCAGGTAACATTTTCCACCTCTTAAGTATCTGATCAGCATTTCTATGTCTCACTGCTGCACCTGTAGCTACTTTTCTAGTGGATATTTTTTTTTGCATTGTGCATTCTAGTACGTTTCTGTGCAGATTTCTGTTGTATTGTTTGCCATTTGACCAGTTGTGACCTCTACATTTCTTGTGACCTTCTTATGGGAATTGAAAGTAACAGGTAACATTTTCCACCTCTTATGTAGCTGATCATCATTTCTATGCTCAACTGCATCTGTAGCTACTTTTCTAGCAGATATTTTTTTTGCATTGTGCATTCTAGTATGTTTCTGTGCAGATCTCTGTTGTATTTTTTGCCATTTGATCAGTTGTGACCTTCTCTACAGTTCTTGTGACCTTCTCATTGGAATCAAGAAGTTAAATTGAGCTTCACCAGAAATTATATGCTTCCCCTTTATCTTACTCAAATATAGCCAAAATATCTTCACAAAGCTGCTTTTATATAGAGGCTACTGACTTCACATCAGGTTGCAGTAGTATCCCATAATGTATACTTGTTTCTTAGGCATGGACAGTGTCATCTATTGCAAAAAGGATCATTCGAGACAGGCTTTGATCTTGAGGTCTCATCAGTGGGAGTTAGACTGATGGAAATACTGGCTAACTTAATGGCACTAGTCATATTTCCATACACAAGTAACAAAATGTTGTATCACCATATTATTACCATATTCTGGATTAGAGATAGCTGTACCAATTCTTTTTTTCCTGATTATATCATTTTGCTGTTTTGTATGTGGAAATATGATTTCTACCAATAAATTAATTGCCAGTCTTTCCATGGACTCTCACTGTTGAGATCTCACTAAACTGATCTGTGGAGTGTTCATTCCAATAATTCATAGTATTATTCATGTTTGAGAGCGGAATGTGCCGTGCCTTATAGAATACTAGAGAAACTTTATGAAAAGTCAATCGCCTCATTATATGCCAGCCTGGTTGGCCGAGTGGTTAGTGTATCTTCTCTCCAGCCAAAAGGCTGCAGGTTCGAATCACACCATATGCATGAATGTTTGTGGTTGTCTGTGAAAATACTAGTGTGATTGTGGATAGTAGATGCCGTTGGTATAGATGATGTGGTTTGCTGTAGTTGGCAGATTGAGTTGTGGAGATGAAAAGTTGTAGAGTAGCTGCCCTACCTTGGTGAGGCTTTGGACTCCTTGGAGGTGTCACATAATAATAATAATGAATGTCTTTGCGTTCGTGCTTGTTAATTGCAGTGACTCAGAATTCGATTTTGTCTCCATAGCGCAATTGGAAGAACGATGGTACGTTGCATCCTTCAGTTAGAAAAGGCCTAAGTTCGATTCTTATCACGACGGGAGGAATCTTTATATGGACTTTTTCAATTGAAAGTGAGCTAGCCAATCTCATACGGAGGTAACAGGGTTTTTTTCTCCCAGAAACTCGGGTTATTCATCCTGCATACAGACAAATCGGCCCTTCAGAACACACGCAATTTACAGAAAAAAAATACTAGCGGTGGTGGTTATGGGCAGTAGATGGCGTTGATGTAGGTGATTCGTAGTAGAGGTTCTGTGTAGTAGTGGAGACGGAGAGTTGTACAGTAGGTGTCCTCCTGTGATGAGTCTTCGGACTCCTTGGAGGTGTCACGAATAATAATAATAATAATATAAGCAGCCTAGTTGTGAAGTATTTCATGATTAAACTTTGGTTTGCTCATGCTTTAGTAAAAGAAAAACTAAAGCAAGAATACAATTTCTTGTCAAATATAATTCGCTTTCCTTTCCAGTAAAATCACTTTCATCACCATGCTGTCTGTTAAGCTCTGGAATAGGATATGGACAGTTATTTTTCACTGACAAACTAGGTATTTACCAAGATACTTTGTGCAGTCTGTTCTATTTGTAAATCCATACATTATACAAATCCACAATATGCATATAATTATATTAGATTTATAAAGACAAAACAGTATAAATGTGATGAATGAATCTTTGTTACATTTTCAAAATCTCTTCAAAGTGTGGGGACAAGATACAAAATTCATGGTAATAATGGAGATGGTAATCTGTATTTCAACTGAGCATTTTCACATTCACAAAGAAAGCAGCTCAAAGAAACTTGACAGCAGACATTTGAGAACAGTTTGGTTAGTAAAATTTTCTAATAGTTTTCATAACTGTAAAATCTCTTCTGTGTAATATATTTTAACTATAGTGACAAAAGTATTTTTATGTAAGATATTCTGATGTCACTGGCATCAGCTGGATATAATGGCTCAGTGGGTGCATCTGCCTGCAGGCCACCTTTTTTTTTTTTTTTTTTTTTTTTGTATCCTTGCTGTAGACATTATTGTGCATGATGAACACTCCAGCAGGGCAGCAATTTCCATGATACTTGAACCAGCATGCTGTTGCTAGTCATGTCATGCTGAAAGTCATTTAGGTTACATTGCTAGCCTTATGTTGAATTATATGTGTTCACACACACAACATCCACAAGTATCTGTGTACTTGTTTTGTATAACTTGGAATGGATGGACATGATGCTGCTGCTGTCTCTGACAAAGTAGTGGATTCTGTGGATAATTGAAGTGTAATATCTTCTGCCGTCTGTGGTTTTGTAAATGTATGTTTATTTTCTTATATATGTAATATCTTTATTCTTTATATCGTTATTCTATTCCTAATGCTCTTTTTCTCTCTTATCCTTTCTCATTTACTCTACTGCATACTACGATTATCCACCTTACATATTTACTAGTCGAATGCCTATGAATACTGGAAATTTATTTTTGTCAGACTGCGCCACCAATATATCATTTCATTGGCATAAGACTAAATAAAACTTCTAGTAGATTTCCCTCTCAATCACGAGCGAAGTTTCTTTTATCAATGTTTACTTTAACAGTCGTGGTTCGTAAGTAACTGAAATGCATTTTTATTGCCTTAAATTATTTCCTGCTCACAAGTCCAATTTATTTAAGAACAGTGCAGTTGTAAAATAAAAGATCAGGCAGCACTCTCTTTACAAATAATTAAAACACATTTATTTACAAATTATACATGAATTAAACAATAGGGAGATTGCTTTCTCTATCCATTTATAAAATCTTTAGCATAAATTATAACCTATTTACTTAAACACTAATTAACTTCTTTAACTCACAATCTTATTTACTCTCCTCTTATAAATTCAACTTATTAAACTTCTAGTTTACTTGCAAAGAGGTTAGCTAACTCTCTGTTAAGTTATCTTTACAATTTTTATATCAACTTCCAATATGCCAATCGATTCTCTTAACGACACTTCTTACTACTATTGAACAATTTCTTAAAAGTCTTTCTATAACTTACTATGAGAGGGAATATACAAAGGATTTGAACTTACAAAAAAAACTCTGCATCGCACATTCAGTCAAAAGTCTTTCACTGAGTCTTATGGCATTTATTTCATCTCAGATCTTGAGCTTCCTCAGGAATATCTGGCTTCAGTAATATCTCATTGGGAAAATAGTGGACTGCGACCAGGTAATTTACATCGCCTTTTCTCCTCTGCTTTGGCTTGCCAAAAATGCCTGGACGACTGCTGTCTCCAATAGCTCGAACTGCTGCCTCCAAGAAACTGAAACTGCCATCTCCAATAGCTAGAACTGCCACCTCCAAGAAACTGCTGCCAACTCTCAACTGTGATCCCTCTCTCTGGCGTCTGGAAAGCTAGCAGGCTTCTTTGATACTTTCCAGCTGCAGAAACTTCTCTAAACTTAGCAGCACTCTTGAAAACTAACTTTAAAGGTGTTAGCACAAAAAGCAACTCTTATATACAAACTAATAAACAACTTTTCCTGCGCTCTTAGATAACTATATACAGGGTGTTCGGGATAAATTTGACAGTTTCGTAAGGAAAAAGAAAATCTTCTTTGTATCTATTAAATTTAATGAATTGACAAAAAAACATTACAGGCAGAGTTAATTACAATACTATCAACAAGATTTACTCAAAATAACCACCATTAGCATCGATCACAGCTTCAATTCTGCTTCGGAACCTCGAACAAGCTGATGCTACAGTCTCCCTGGGAAGGGCCGCAAAAACTGTTTTAATTTTATCCATTAACTGGGCTTTTGTATTACTGGAAGTGCGATTGGTGTCTTTTTCAACTGCGCCCCATACAAAATAATCCATGGGGTTAAGGTCTGGGGAGTTTGGAGGCCAAACATTTGGACTGGTGAAGTCGTAGAAATTTTCAGACAACCATTTTTGACTTTTCCCAGAGGTGTGGCAAGGGGCCGAATCCTGCTGCCATACATACGGCCTACCATTGGCTACCCTTGTTATCCAGGGCTTGACTACAGTTAGCAACTCCACGAACAAAGCCCGAATTCCAATGCCAGGGTTCTTCAACACCTGTTCCTGCAGATTTGCGAGGAATTCTGCTGTACGAACGCAATCAGATCGTCTGCTAGGGATCTTTCTTCTTGCTACATCCTCGTAGTCACCATTGCAAGTCTCTAGTTCATGCCTGATTGTTTTTACTATATTCAGGGAGCATTGGGCAGCAGTCGTAATATCCTTATTTTGATGGCGGGCACGAATCATCATGATACAAGTTATTCTCTTCCATGATTCAGGTGGGTTCCAGCTATCCATCCTTTCTGACATCTTGTATATGAATGAAGAAGGGTCCAAACTTTTAAATGAAGAGAAGTGTGTGTTAATACATGTAACTTACGGAAAAATATAATTAATTATAAATATGTCAAATTTATCCCGAACACCCTGTACATATACAAAGGGTCCCTGGGAAAGCATTGCCTTTGTTTTTGACGTAAAAACAGTAAATACATTCAATTCCCACAGGGTTAACTACATTAATATTTTGCAAAATATACATAGAAACAAACAAGGTTATTTACAGTTCTCATGGGACTTGACCCTATGTAAAAAAAACTTTTAACAAAGGCTCTTCACGAAAAATTTTTAAGCCATGAAGAAATTTTCTTTAATCTGTCTCTGTATCATGTCTCATGCTTTTTCTGGGTCGGACAATACTCAGTTTTGTCATCTAAATTTGAGCAGGGAACGTCATCAGCCTGACCTGTGGGCTCTTCTTGGCACGACTGACGCTGTGACTTATGTTTGTTATTATCCCTCGGGCATCTAATTCCCTTCCGACCTCTTGCTCTCTTTCTATTTCTCCATTGCCTGGATGGTGAATTTCCTTACTGCTTTTCTCTATAATGTTTACTTCTACTACTTTTGATTACCCTCCCTTAATTCCTTTTTCTTTACGCTCTGATCATTAACTAATTTTACACTTGAGATGAGGTAAGTCTTAGATTGACTGTTACTTTCGGATGTTGAAGCTATTGAAGGATCAGTATGATTATTTTGAGACATTTCATTACCGCTTTCAGTCGGCCCAACATTTCTTTCATTCTACTTTCTCTCTTCACGAGATTTCTCGACTCTATTTTGAAATTTTCAGTTCCCTTTACCAGACTGTCTATTACCCATTAGGAATATTTCATTTCTAGAGAAGTCACATGAGAACTTGTACCTCTCTAGAAAGTTAGTCCCTAGGATAATCTGTGCTCTTGTGCGAGGTATCCTGGGAAGAACTAACAACTCTCTTGCCAAACACACAAATTAAATTCTGGCAAGTATATTTTTACCCTAACCTTCTTGGTTGCATAAAACACAGAAGATGAAAGTCCCGATAATCTGATTGGTCTCTTTAGCTTAGTAATGCCTCTCCATATCTTGGATTTTATTCCTTGAAAATAATCTTCAGATATGATAGAGACATGGCAACCAGTATCTAATAATATGTCACAATGCGATCCTTGTACCTTCCCCTCTATGATCATTTTAGACTTTCATGGGTGTTCTCGATTCCTGTTCTCTCCTCTCCATGGTTTGTTTGCAAAATTATAATGAGGGTGCCCAAAATTTGACTCATATCTCTTATTTCTGTTGGAGGGTTTTTATTTTTAAAGCAGTTGCTAGCTATGTACCCAATCTTATTGCAGCTAAAACATCTGGGAGGTTCTCTCGTATCTTTTATTCCATTAGTCCTCTCTGATTGAGGTATAGTTGATTCAGAGGTCCCTTCTATTACTGCCGCCATCTGCTTCAGTACAGCTTCAAGATAGTCCATAATGGGCTGTTGTAGCCGTTCAACCTCTTGTCTAATTAAGGTGTGTACTTCCTCCATATTAATAGACTCTGCAACCGTCAATCTGTTGTGGTCTATTTTATTCACTTCTGGCCTTATTTTCCTCTTTTCCTTCCTTCCTTCTGTTTATCTTTACTTTTTTTTTTCTTTAGAATTCCCTGGATTTTTCTCTTTTTTGACCTTGCTCTTTGTATCTGACACCTCTGTGATATTGTGTATTTGGTTGGCACTAGAATCAGGATGAAGATCACCTAGCCTTTCTTCCTTTTCCTTTATGGCTGGATAGCATTCTTCTAAAGTGTTTATTTTCCTTTTGTACACTATCTCTTTATATTCTTCTCTTACTCCTAACCTGAATTGATTGAAGACAGCCCACTCAAAGTGACTCTTTTCATCACTGGACATGCTCATGCTATTAGCTAAGGTGAGCAGTCTATTATAATAATCTGTGATGGATTCTTTTTTCTCTTGTTTACATTTTTGGCCCCTCCACAGATTTTGACCCACGCTTTTAACTTTGGAAAACTGAGATATTAGGGTATCCTTGAATTTATTGTATTCCAGTGTCTTTCAAGATGGGAGAGGAATACAAAAAATTCTTGCCACTTCCAATCAGTTTATTCCTAAGTATTATTAGAAGCTGAAAGTCCGACCAGTTGAAGAAAGACAGTACATCATCGTGGTCTTCTCCAGAGAATTGGGGGATGATGAGGTGAGGATTTACAATTCTAAAAAGTTATACATCCCCCCCCTTTGTGTTAGTGCTATTGGCTCCTGAATTACCGCTGTTCACATTCATGGTTCTTAAAAAATTTTCTTACACTAAATATATATACATTTTCTATTTATTTGCCTGTTCTATATTTACAAAACTGTTCCAATCCACTCTTTTTCTTATTTTAACTAACGACTGTAGATTTTATCCTGTCGTTACTTTGTAACGACATTGTAATATCTTCCGCTGTCTGTGGTTTTGTAAATGTTTGTTTATTTTCTTATGTATGTAATATCTTTATTCTATTCCTAATTCTTTTTAAATTTACTCTAATGCGCTTTTTCTTTCTTATCCTTTCTCATTTACTCTGCTGCGTACTATGATTATCCACCTTCCATATTTACTAGTTGAATGCCTATGAATACTGGAAATTTATTTTTGTCAGACTGCGCCACCAGTATATCATTTCATTGGCATAAGACTAAATAAAACTTCTGGTAGATTTCCCTCTTTCTGACGAGCGAAGTTGCTTTTATCAATGTTGACTTTAACAGTCATGGTTCGTAAGTAACTGAACTGCGTTTTTATTGCTTTAAATTATTTCCCGCTCACAAGTTTATTTAAGTTTATTTAAGAACAAAGCAGTTGTAAAATAAAAGATCGGGCAGCACTCTTTACAAATAATTAAAACACATTTATTTACAAATTATACATAAATTAAACAATAGGGAGATTGCTTTCCCTATCCATTTATAAAATCTTTAGCATAAATTATAACCTATTTACTTAAACACTAATTAACTTCTTTAACTCACAATCTTATTTACTCTCCTCTTATAAATTCAACTTATTAAACTTCTAATAGTTTACTTGCAAAGAGGTTAGCTAACTCTCTGTTAAGTTATCTTTACAATTTTTATATCAACTTCCAATATGCCAATCGATTCTCTTAATGACACTTCTTACTACTATTGAACAATTTCTTAAAAGTCTTTCTATAACCTACTATGAGAGGGAATATACAAAGGATTTGAATTTACAAAAAAACTGCATCGCACATTCAGTCAAAAGTCTTTTACTGAGTCTTACGGCATTTCTTTCATCTTAGATCTTGAGCTTCCTCAGGAATATCTGGCTTCAGTAATATCTCATTGGGAAAATAGTGGGCTGCAACTGGCAAAAGGTTGTTCTCCCACGGCAAAAAAGAAAAACTTCCGAGCGAAGCTGCCTCGGGTAATTAACATCACCTTTTCTCCTCTGCTTTGGCTCGCTGAAAATGCCTGGACGACTGCCGCGTCCAAGAAACTGAAACTGCTGTCTCCAATAGCTCAAATTGCTGCCTCCAAGAAACTGAAACTGCCGCCAACTCTCAACCGTGATCCCTCTCTCTGGCATTTGGAAGCCCTCTCTCTTGCCTGGAAGCTCTTCCCTTCTGGCAACTGGAACTGGGAAGTCCCCCTTATGCTTGGCTCAATCCTTTATATTTTGCGATCTTGCTATAAGGGTAGTAGACCCCAAAGAATTCGGCATGACTCTTTTATCTTCTTTTAAGTTTAACCTGCTCTTTGTTCTCCTCCGAAACTTGTCTCTAAAACTAGCAGACCTCTTTGATACTTTCGGGCCACGGAAACTTCTCTAAACCTAGCAGTACTCTTGAAAACTAATTTTAAAGGTGTTACGCTGAAAGCAACTCTTATATACAAAACTAGTAAACAACTTTTCCTGCGCTCTTACACATAACTATATACATATACAAAGCTCTCCTGGGAAAGCATTGCCTTTGTTTTTGATGTTAAACCAGTAAATACATTCACTTTCCACAAGGTTAACTACATTAATATTTTGCAAAATATACATAGAAACAAACAAGATTATGTACAGTTCTCATTGGACTTGACCCATGCAAAAAATCAATGTAATGTGCTTTAGAGTTTTTTAAGCTACATCGAGTTTTTGCAGAGGTGTACCTAATAAGTGTACCAATATTATATATTGACTGATAATATACAAAAATATTTTAACCAGTCAGCAGTAAATGTTTCATATAGTATATAATTGAAAAGTGTTTTTGAAATGCAATAAATAAAGTTCCTTCGTAGCGCAATTGGAAGAACAATGGTATGTTGCACCCTTCGATTAGAAAAAGCCTAAGTTCGATTCTCGTGGTGATGGGAGGAATCTTTATATGTACTTTTTCAATTGAAGGTGAATTAGACAATCTCATGTGGAGGTAGCAAGGTTTTTTCCTCCAAGGAAACCCGCATACAGATAAATTGGCCCTTCAGAACACACGCAATTACAGACAAAAAATACTAGCTGTGGTTGTGGGAAGTAGATAGCATTGATGTAGGTGATTGGTAGTAGAGGTTCGGTGTAGTGGTGGAGACGAGAGCTGTACAGTAGGTGTCCTCTGCGATGAGTCTTAAGACTTGGAGGTGTCATGAATAATAATAACAACAACAACAACTGGCTTCCAACACTGTGAACTCAACAGATGATAAACATTTTTGATAATTTTACTTAGTTATGCAGCTGATCACTAGAGATGTAATAATCATTGCACTTGCCTTTCTTTAATGCTTACAGCTGTTTTAAAGCTTTGATAATATTTATTTAATAATTACACCTGTTTGCTATTTTATACAACACTTTTTTTTTTTTTTTTGAGGAAGATCATCTTAATATTTAAAACATTATAATTATTATAATTGACTTTCAGCAGTCAAGCTTTGCACTAGTGCACACAGATAGCTGAAATGATATTTTTGACAAGGGAGGGCATGTACTCTACAACTCTGTCTCCAACGCTCATTCCACCAACTACAACTAACTGCAACTACACCAACACCATCCACCACCACTAGTATTTCCACAGACAATCACAAACATCCATACCCATGGCGGAATTCGAACCTTCATCCTTTTCGCTGGAGAGTGGATACACTAACCACTCAGCCAACCAGGCTATCATTCTGTTTCTAATTCTTTTTTAAAATTTTATTTTCAAATTGTAAAGAGATGCCTACTCAACTTTTACATACGTTAGATATTGAGATTCAAAGATTTGTTCATAGCAGTAGTAAAGTATAAGGGAATGTTCCAAAATTAATGCCTCCATTGTGATTGCTCCCCACCCAAACAGATGTCAGTGAATTAAAAAAACAAAAGATAGTTTAAGTCTCTACTTTATTTTCATACACTGTTTCTCAACATAATCTTTCTGACTTTCAGTTCATTTTCTCCACTCCATGCATAACAAGTGGAAATTAAACTCTTCAGATTATTTTCAGAACCATTTTCTCATCTCTGCTTAGACCTGTTTGTCATTTTCAAAATGGAAGATTTGATGTGTCTTCTATTTAGGAAATAACCAGAAGTCAGATAGAGCCAAGTCTGCAGGAAGAATTTTTGTAACTTATCTTGTATTTGATCTCTTTGATAGCCATTAAAGCAAACAAAATAGAGAGGATGTTTCACAACTTCAAATCTAATCACTTTGGTGTCTGTAGAAGTGATAATGAATGATGCAATTTGGAAAGAATGAGTTCAAATATCTAGGATGTGAAGAACCTTTCTAATATTTTTCAGTTGAAGATGAGTTAACTAGTCTCATATGAAAATGGTAGGGTTTTTCATCCTGTAAAACAAAAAATTGGCTTACGAATACATGCAATTGACAGACACTGCAGGTAGGATGAACACCATATCAGTGCATTTATTAGGTTTATGTGAAGCTGAGTTACCTTCGCTGTGACAGGACACTGAGCTGAACACATTAAGAGGAGAAAAGGTGAAGTGAGTAGTTTACCAAATTCAAATCAGAATAATAAGGGGGGAAAGCTCATATACAAATATGTGCATGTAAGCATGTGGGTAAGAAGACTGAAGCAAGAAATGAGGTGAAGTCATCATAAAGTAAATCATTAATATTGTGAGGTGTTCTTCTCTTTCATTTTCTTAAAAAAAAACACAAGTCATATTGTTTATGCATCTCATTCAAAAAGATGTTCTAGTGGTGTTAAAGAACTGTGATAATACCATAACCATAAGGTACAAGTGGCTTTAAAAGCATATATACTTTGACTGGTCTAGTTGGTGGAATGGATTAAAAAACAATAAAGCCAATAAAAACAATAAATCTTGCCATAAGCAATGTTTGTGATTGTCTTTAGATGAGAGATAAATAATTTCATTACCTGGTGTGAGACTGCTGTTTTGCTTATTGGAGGCCTGAAGGAAATTGAAAAAGTTTCATCTTTGGTATCTGAGTATGGTTTCTGAATTATGTAAGAAATAAATAAAATGAAATAAAGAATTTTTAATTTAAAAAATAATAAAAAAATTCCTTATTGCATCCATGGTGCTAATATACTATAAGTTTTACAACTTTTGTGGGTAAGAAAAAATTGCCCTTTCCTTATATTTTTCTAAAACAGTTAATTTAAAATATTATTAATATTTACAAACTTTATGTGATGGCATGCGATTTTCATTGCTTGATCAAATTCCACTGTAGGCATGGATGTTTGTAAAAGCCTGCTCTGGGCCAGATTGTATTTTTTTTTTTTTTTAATTTTTTTAAATTTTTTTTTTATTTAAATGCCCAAATAAACAAGTATAAAATTTTTGTAGCTCCACAAGAAGTCTGAAGGCTTGTCAGAATGTCCAATTTCAGATGACTGGAGTGGAGCTCTCATGATTCCCATCTTTAAAAAATTGCAATAAAAACAAACATGAGAATTACAATAGAATTTCTCCTGAGTGTTCCTGGTAAGATTTATACAGTTGTACTTGCAAAGAGGCTAAGAAAACTTTTGGAATAGAAACTTGGAGAAGAACAAATTAGGTTCAAGCTAAATAATGGTTGTCAAGATCAGATTTCACTTTATAATGAATAGCTGTAGTTTTGTAGATCTGGAAAAATAAGGTGCTCAGAAAAAACTTTTCAGAACCATAGAATTATGATGGCTAATGGAACATTATACAAAGCAGTACCAACAGACTGTGGCCAAGTGATCAATAAATCCAGCTACAACCTTAACGCAGGGGAACTCTCACTTTGGGGGAAAGGCCCGAACTATGCCATTGCACCAAGGTCAGTTAACAAATTAGATTTCATTTATCACATTGAAAGATGTCTAAAATCTCTCCCTCAATAATATTGCCAACAAAATATGAATGGATACATCATACATATTAAACTCTAATAAACAACTATGTTGGAATCTAACCAGAGCAGAAAAATTTTTTAAATCTTTAAAAAATAACGAGACATTGTGATTACAAAAGTGGATAAAGGCAGTGCTACTGTTGTCCTTGATTGGACAACATACCTGGAAAAAAATGAACCAGTTGGTATCCAACCACAACATGTACCAAATGGTGAACTACAACCCTCCAAACTGCATCAAAAAGAAAACATCAGAATTAATCAAATCAGTTATCATATGGCCAGAGGAAACAACCAAACAACTAATACCACATTATGCCTGTGCTCCCAGAATTTATGGCCTGCCAAAAATACACAAAACACACACCATGACCAAGTTGAAGGAATCGACAGCCCTAATTATCACTTAGCCAAGAAACTAATGGCCACAATCAAGGAATTGGTAGGTCATTTCCCCCTCCTACCTAAAAAATACACAGCACTTCATAAACAAAATTAGAAACATCACACTCAACAATGAAGATTTATTAGTCAGCTTTGACATAACTGCCCTTTTCATTAATGTCCCAATCAGTGATCCTATTCTTCTCTTCCAGAACATATTTCTGCCTGATATCACTGCCCTCTTTGTCCACGTACTCCATTCCAGGTATTTCGCATTGCAAAATGATTTTTACCTACAAAAAGAAGGGATGGCCATGGACTCCCCCCCCCCCCCCCCCAATAGCTAACTTTTACTTGGAAGATTTTGAGCAATGAGCTCTAGATTCAGCCAGCCTCAAGCCCCAAGTCTGGCTCAGATATGTTGATGATATTTTTGCCATTTGGCTCCCACAGCTGTGAAACATTAAATACGTTCCTAAGCTACCTGAACAAACAACACAAACATATCCAATTCACCATCGAGATCGAAAACAACAACTCTCTTCCTTTTCTACACATGCTTGTCACACGTTTTCTCTCAGGCTGCTTCTCCTTCACAGTCGACCACCAACCTACACACACACAGGCCAATACATACATAAAAATTCATACCACCATCCATCACAAAAACTCGGAATCATCAACACACTTAAACACAGAGCCCTAACAGTTTGCTCCAATGAACAAGCTCTGAACCAAGAATGTGAAATTATTAACCAACATTTGTAAAAATGGGCTACAATAAAAAAAACAGTTCACAAGATCATAAAAATGCCATTAAAAGTAAAAGAGATTACAAGAATGCTATAACCATACCTTACAATAGGGGCATTTTGAAAAAAATTAGAACAGTACTTAAATACAATATTAAGACAACCTTCAAACCCCCAGCAAAATTAAGAAATTTACTTAGCTCTTCCAAAGATCTTCTTCCATACCTTGTCCACCCTGGGGTTTACAAAATTCAGCATACCTGTAACCTACCTTACATGGGGGAAACAGGATGCACCATCCCAATTAGAAAAGATGAATACAAACACCACATTAAATACCTCCACTATGATAAAACAGGCCTATCAGACTACGCACTCCAAACATGTCACAGAATTGACTTTAAAGGCACCAAGACCCTGCATTGCACCTCTTGGTTTGAAAGAAAATTCAAAGAAACTTGTGAAATGCTTAAACATCATCCAGATTTGAACAAAAATGGTTTAATTATTCCAAGAATATGGAGGATCCATCTTCAACCTGTATAGCATCCAGAACAACCCTAAGCAGAAGAAAATCTTAATACAATAAGACTTTAGAAATTGTTTAACATAGTTCTGTTTTTTTTTTTTTTGTCACCAGAGGTCAGACTAGGGTAAATGATTAGCAAACATTTAGATTCATCTTATGTTTGCATAGAGCAGTGTCATGTAGCTTGTATCCTGTACATATGTATGTTTTCCTAATGATTATGACCTCAAGAAAGGTTACTTTCTTAATGTTAAGTAAAGTAATTATTCTAACACGTGTGTTGTTTCTCCATAAATTCTTCACTATGAAGACAGCAGAATAAGCAAAACTGATATGTTTGGGAGCTACTTGAATAAATTGATATGGAATAAGAGAGAAATTTCCCTAAACACTAAACTAGCAATATATAAAAGTATTCAAACCAATTTTAAGTTATAGATCTGAGATTTGGGTTAGAAATAAAGTACAGTCATACCCCGACTTACACGAATCCGGAGTTATGCAGTTTCTTATATGTACGTATTCCTGTCCCGCTTAGTGCCTCACCACTAGTCGTATCTTTCTGGCGCTGGCCACATTCGCCAGGTCGCACATGTTGTGAACAAGCACTGAAGTGTTTCATGTGGTCTCCATTCATTTACAATTTTTATAGTTACAAACCTTGCGATTGTTTAATGTTATGTTCTTGATAAAAATTTTACATATAAAAAATAATGTCGTCCAAAAGAAGCAGAAAAACATTGACTTTTGAAACAAAACTCAACATTATTAAGGATTTTGAAGGCGGAATGAAAATTTGTGAGCTTGAAGTTCAATCTACAGGAATCCACAGTAAGAACGATCATAAAAGAAAGGTTTACAGATTTTGGAGGACATAGATTCTAACGAGGAAACGAATTGTAGCCACAAAGCAAGGAATAAAAAAATCATTAGCTTGCTATGAAGAAATGTTGCAGGACAAGAAAAAGACATTATGCTGTCAGATCATAAAAGAAAGGTTTACAGATTTTGGAGGACATAGATTCTAATGAGGAATGAATTGTAGCCACAAGGCAAGGAATAAAAAAATCATTAGCTTGCTATGAAGAAATTTTGCGGGAAAGGAAAAAGACATTATGCCATCAGACGAATCTATTAGATTTTATGAAACCATCGACATCAAAATAACTTTCTTTTTTTATTAAGGAAATTGATGATCATGCTTGCTATATTTTTATTGTTCTCTTAAAATCAGAATCATTGAATTGCACAGTTTTTGAATAAATTAGGAAAACTATTTTCCTAAGAAATTTGCATAATTAATGCCACAATGCCAGTTAGACCAGTTATGAAATTTAAAAATTCACAGTTAAAATAAAATTAATTAAAAAAAATATATATATATATATAGAGAGAGAGAGATAGAAATGAAATTAGCTTCAATGCCTGCTGTGTTATTAACTTGAAAGTTGATTTTGAAACCTTCCAGTTCAAAATCCAGAGTTTAAGGCAAAAATAAGATGCACAAGGTTTGTTTTTGCAGAGGTAAAATGGAGTGGTTGAGGTGTTGGATATAAGGAATAAGTCAGCAAAGGAGTTGGTTGTGGGGATAAATGACTTGATTTGGAACAAGGAGAATGTAAGATATATCAGGAAGTTGTTGAGAAGGATAAAAAATAATAGTGTGATAGGAAAGGTAGTCAGTGTGTTCCCCAGGCATGACGGTGTTGAGATGAGGCAGAGTGCAAGAATTATTATTATTACGGGCAACTCCAAGGAGTTCTTAGACTCATCGAGGGAGGCCCTAAACATCATGTCAAGAACTATTCAGCATTCGCAGAGTATCTATCATACTTTCCTTTGAACTCATTCACAGTCATTTTGTATAGTATGAGATAGAGGTGAATAGAATGAAATACTTTGTTGGACCTGGTAATGTGGAGGGTAGTGACCAGGAAATATATAAACAATTGAGATAAGTAAATGGGAAAAGGGTGATCGTTATGGGTGATTTTCAATTACCACAATATAGTTCGCTCGGTTAGCCTAGTGACTATGCGCTTCACAACCATATACCTGTGGAAGGAGTGTCCTAGGTTCGATTCCCGTCGACAACATGAGGAGCTTAAGGGTCTTCGTCAGCCACAGCCAAGTTAGCCGGTCTTGGGCATGGACAGCAGGGTTTTCCCCCCCAGTTTATCTGGAGTCCATCCCGCAAGCAGGCAAACCGGCCCCGTGAACACACACACGGATATAGTCAAGAATACTTAAGACAATCCCTCCAGCCATAGGTCTGAATTGTCAGCTGTGCCGGTCCCGAGCCCGGATAAAAATAGGGGGGGGGGGACTGAGGTGGTGCTGTACCTCCCTGTAAAAGGGGCTCGTGGCCATTGAATCACCATACGAAATGAATAAATTAACCACAATATAGATCGGGATGACAAGATAGCAACCGGAAGTAAAGAAAATAACTTTCTTGAGTTTTTTGAGGTTCAACTACCTCAGGCAGTTGTAAAAGATGAGATTGAAAATTAGACTAGTACATTAGATTGGAGATTGTCTGTCTGATAGGTATCAACAAGTTGTATATGGGAGAGTAATATTCCAGAAGAGGAAAGTCACTAGTGATGTGCCTCAGGGGTCTATTTTAGGACCATTGTTCTGGTGGCAGATGTTCTGACCTTATAAAAAGACTTGAATAGGCTGAGTGAATGGAAACGAGAGTGGGGATGTCAGTTTGATGTTTTGAAATGTAAGGTTTTAAAATTTGGAAAATGTCCGTGCAGTTAGCCTAGTGGCTCTGCACTTCGCAACCATATGCCTGGAGAAGGAGTGTCATAGGTTGGCTACCTGAGGAGCTTAAGGATCTTCCTCAGCCATAGCCAAGTTAGCCAGTCTTGGGTGTGGACAGCGGGTTTTTTCCACCGGTTTATCTGGGCCTGCAAGCAGGCAAACCGGCCCTGTGAACACACATGGATTACAGTCAGGAATACTGACCCAGCCATAGGCCTGATTCGTCAGCTATGCCATACCGAGCCCGGATAAAATTTGGGGGAGGGGGGGGATTCAGATGGTGCCATATCTTCCTGTAAAAGGAATTCATGACTGCATCATCATACGAAACTAACTATTTGGAAAACAAAGATTGGATGTAGAATTTACTCTTGGTTAGGATTTATTGTTGCAGGTGAAGGAAGTACGATATCTTGGGATGATGGTGGATAATGATCTAAAATTTAGAGGACATATTGCCAAATTTGTGAGGACGACACAACAAATTCTGGCAATGATGAGGAAATGACTGACTTATAGAAGTAAGAAGATTCTGGTTCCATTGTATAAAGCTGTGATTAGGCCACATAAACTGCTATGCACAGATTTGGTCACCTAGTGTTCAAAAGGATGAAGAGATGTTGGATAGGGTCCAGGGGTGATTGACCAAAATAGTTTCTAATCTCTGGAATGTTGAATATGCAGAAAGGTGAGATATGATGCAATTGGCAGAATCTAGTGGATGAGGGGTGATGAGGAAGAGGTTTTTCATAAAATGGTGGGAGATTGGGGAAGAACCAAGAGGTCATCCCTGGAAGCTGTATAAGGAAGGTGTGAGCAGGGGATTGAGAAGTAGGTTTTTTGCATAGAGTGTTGTGAATGATTGAATTGCATTGCCTGATTGTGAGGTGTCTGCAGAGAATTTTGAATATGTTTAAGGCAAGTTATATGAATTTTTGAATGTGATGTGTTTCACTTATCAAACTCCTGTAAGAATTCTTCAGGATTAAATATGTTATTTGTGCTTGCATATACACTGACATTAAATTTTGCAGTATATTTTACCTCTCTTCCTCCACCCTCCCTTTCAGAGAAAGGAAAGTGATAATTTCTGGTTTTAATAATTAAAGATGATACTTGATTTGATTGCACTGCAGTCATATCCTATAGTACATGTAAAGTAAAATGTATTTGTGTGCATACTAAATTTTATGCACCTCACATTCTGTAATGTATTACAAAAATGGTAGTTTTGGATCTGTAATATTATTTTCATTGTAAGTTCACTCTTCCCCCTTTTCAGAAATATATCTTGCATTGTCACAGAATGCAAAACAGCATGTTATTTTCATGTAAATAGTTTAAGCTTTAATATTAAATTATCATTTTTATCTTCCTATAGATACTTCCTTTTGCCAGCTTTACTAGGTAGCCTCACTCTGAAGTTAATGAGTCAGGAGAGACTAGAAGTCATAAAGATGGCAGAGGTACAAAAATTACTTATAGACAGTTTTGAAATCTTGTGGCTATACTCATATTGGACTTTAATCTTACAGTAAAAGTCCAATATGAGTATAATTTATAAGAGTCAATTTAATGAGTATTTTTCTATGCACAGTCAGTGTAATAATGTTAAATACGGCAGTATTTTTCATTACAATGATATTTCATTATTTTCACTATGACAAGCACTTTTAAACATATTCTGCAGTCACATAAAATATACATAGTGTGCCCATTAATTAACAAGACACATTTTTTGACAGGTATACTGTAAATAAAATTGGGTTAAAATGGTGTATCATTTTAGCCACTACACTGGGCTTTTTCCTATGAGAGCATATTCATTATGATTACTTCAATTCTCACATAGACATTATGTGATTGAGATGGTGTAAGTGTCTTGTGTCAAAAATTTGAAAAATGGAACATTAAGCAGTGATAAAATTTTATTTTATTCTGTTTTACACTGGACATATCTGCCTCAGAAGCATTTGATGATTTTTAAAAAAAAGTGTATAAGGATGATTGTCCCATGCATGAGTTTTTGAGTGGTTTGCATGATTTCAAGATGATAGGGATGAAATAGAAGGCATCATGACTGGGGAGGCCTATCTTGGTTCAGACTGATGAAAATGTGGAAAAGTAATCTCATCAACAGGAATCTTCAAATCAACACTTGGATGATTGCACACAAAGTAAATATTGGATAGGAAGCAGTCCATGAAATTCTGCTGGAAAAAAAAAAAAAGATTTGTAACATTCTTTGACTCCTGAACAGAGAGAGAGAGCATCATGTTTCTTGCTTTGAAAAAATTTCATTGAAATGGTTGCCCAACATGCTACTGTTTTAGAGAGAATTGTGACTGGTGATGAATCATAGTCTTTACAATACAACCCAGAAACGAAATGGCAAAGCATGGACTGGCAATCTTGAAGACAGCAAAAGGTTTGACTGTAGAATTAATCAAAATGGTGCTGATTGCGTTCTTCAACATTTGTGAAATTGTTCATAAGAAATTTTGTTCCAGAGGGTCAAATGGATAACAGTCAGTACTATCTCAGTGTCATGTAATGTTTGAATCGATGCATGAGATGAGTGAGAAGGGAGCAGTACTGAACAAGCAGCTATCAGTTGCTGCATAATAATGTGCTTACATATTGTGCATTAAACAGGAAACAATTTCTCACTTCCTAATCCAGTGCTGAAACAAAGTTCACAGGATGTGACGCTCATGGACACAATCAAGCTCAAAGTTATATCTTAACTGGGTTTTAAATTTCACATACCTTGTGTCTTATCTGCAATTCTCTCACATTTTTCTATCTCCACATTCCCCCCCCCCTTTCAGTCCTACTTCAATAATATTGCCATATGCCAGATGCCACTCAATAAGATGACAACCAGGAACATCCTACAAATGTATATCCACAATTATCCCTTCCTTATATTCTTCATATATCTATATCTTTAAAACATCAGTAATGCCTTAAAAATTGAGTAAAAAGCCAATGACATCATAAAAGGGGTACTACTCCTAAACAAAAATAGGAAAAATAGCGATAAAAATTAATATTTATTTAGAGGAGTAACATGGAAAATTTTCCAGAAATAATATGTGGAATAAATATAGTGCTTGATCTGTTCCAATTAGGACAATATAGCAGTACTTCACAACATTATTTATACAGTCTTTCCATAAGGGAAATACAAAGAAAGGGAAATAAATATCTATTAAAAGGGAAATAAAACGATATTAGAATTAGGAATTTCTGTGATGAATGTTCCATGTAAGATTTATACAAGCAGAGAAGAGGCTTAAGAAAGAAAAAATATTGAAGAGAAACTTGGAGAAGAACAAGCTGGGCTAAGGACAAACTGGGATTGTATCAGATTTTCACTTTAGGACAGGTAACTGAGAAATCATGGAAATATAATAAGATTTGTATTTACATTTTGTAGATTTGGAAAAGGCATATGACAAGGTGCCTAGAGAAAAGCTGTTCAAAAGACTGCAGTTCATGGGGTGCATGAGACGTTGTACTGAGCAATATACATAGTCCAAGTCAACAGTTAGAATTGAGGAAATTACAGGAAGATGGTTTGATGTAAAACCAGGTGTGAGATGAGAGTGCTCACTATCTCAATTGTTATTCATCATCTGTATATGGATCATATTATGAAGTGGTATTAGATCTGATATCAAAATCAAAGATGATGTTATACTCCTAAATAAATCCATTACCAGTTTGCAGGATTCCTTAATTAATTCAGTAATTGGTGTAACAAATACAGTATGAAAATCAGAAATAAAAAGACCAAAACTGTGAAAATAGGCAGGATAAAATGCTTCAACTACATTCTAAATGGATGACAAATAGAACAGATAAAACATTTCAACTATTTAACCACCAGTTTTTAGTGAAAATGGCAAGTGGAAATTGATAATATAATAAACAGAGCTATTGTGGGGAGTCAATTAAAAAATTTATATGGAAGACGATGAATTAATCAAAACACTAAACTAGGAGCATATGAAGCAGTAAACCAGTTTTAGCTTACGAATCTGAGAGTTCTGGGGAAAAATTAGGGGAGTGAACATATGACATTGATGGCACAATCATTTTAAATATAAAGATATTAGGAAGGAACTTGACATTGTCAGTAGTTAGGAATGTGTAAGCAGAATTAATCTAAAATGGCACAATCACTTTAACAGAATGAGAAAGTAAAGATTAGCAGAACAGTTGTTTGATTGATGCGAGATGCCAGAATAAAGACCAAGAGGTATACCAAAATCTAAGTGGCTGGTGTAGTTAGAAGTGCCTTAGAGGATTAAGATAGATGATCTGACAATGTTGGAATCCTGATTTGGAGAAAATTGTTGATAGGAAATTAGTAATAATGTAAACTTTTCTTTTAGTATTGTCATGTTATCCTGTATATGTGCCGCTTGAGCTTATATATCAGAATTTGATAGTTATGTACAAAATGTCATCATCAATAAAGTGGCTCAAAACTTAAATGTATCAGCTGTGATGATAGGAAAAGTGATATTCAACAAATTAGCCAAAAAAAGTGAATGGGGGGGGGAATGCATTATATCTTAAATACCATCTGAATTTATACCAAATGTTATTGTTCCTGTTTATGGTAATGACAGCACAGAAGAATCATTTCAGAGTGTTCTTGTTAGTTTTAAGTAGGTATGATGAAGGGATTTACAGTTATCTCTCAATAGAGTAAAACCATAGTGACAAAGGAATAGTTTGTTATACTGGAAAGGTTGCTATATTAAACTAAATTTCCTTTAAAATAGTATTGATACTTATAGAGTTTCATCTGGGACTTTTTTGGTAGTTTGTGTTGTAGTGAGAGTTGACTGTATAAGCTGGAAACTAAAGAGCATCCTAATGAACTTGAATGTAAGATCTAAATTTGATAGAAATTAAATTTTGTATATAGCTGACTAGGACTGAGAAAAAGAAGCGCCTTTAAAGTATGCCAAAGCATCATCTACTTTGGATTCAAGATAAGTATAGGTCATTATAAAATGTCTGAGCTTGTATAAGAAGCAAATATTGTGTTATTCAGTTTCTCAGTAGTACTTCATTAAAAACAAGTAAACACATGAATTAAATTTTTTTGTTATCATTTATACCTCTTTTTTGATTTTTTGAATATTCCTTTACTTCATAATTACATTTATTTCTTCCTTTCATTTCATTCATTCATTTTTTTTTTTTTCAGATATATATTTTTGTTACATGTTGGTGCAACTTTGGTGTTCAGTAGTTCTTACTAGAGTATAGTAAGTTTTTGTACCATTGAGTTTACATTTATAATGAGGAAACACTTCCGGTTTAGAAAGCACAAAACCATAAAATACTGTTGCTGACTGCAAAATATAATAATTACTCACTCTGTAACCATCTGCAGTTTTGCTTCTACAAGCTTGCTGACATAAAATGTTTCTGTGCTATGATTCAGTTTTATTATATTATATTGTACTGGGGGGGGCTATTGGGCCCAATCCCCCTGTGTTCCGGACTGGTAGGCCGGTTCTCCTTGAATTCTGATGACTTGAAAGGGGGTTTTGTTCCCCTGGCGCCTACAGCACCCAATCCCCTGAGTTCCAGACTGGTAGACCGGTTCTCCTTGAATTCTGATGACTGGAATTTTGAAGACTCGACACTCAGGGTAGCCCCTGAGTTTCAAAACGTAACATAAAAAGGCTTATCATTTTATATATATAGGGTAGATTACTTTGTTACATATCAAGTTAAACATATCACATATTGAGGTTTTTTGACAATTGACATTTTCACATAAAATGTCGATTGCTGTATCACATATGTTATATAAAATAGCATTCTATTTATACAGCTGACTCTCACTATATGAAAATTGTAGGGACTTCTGAAATACAGTCACTCCCTGACTTATGTAAATTCAACTTACACTTATCACTTATCCTGTGTTAGAAAATACATTTCCATAATTTTTGCCAGCCAATGCAAACTTAAAAAAATTGTGGAAATGTATTTTGTATCAGAAAGGAAATAAATAGACGACCTGACTAGGATGGCAAAAATTCATAGACATTACTCCATAAGCCTGTAGTCGATGTCCCTTGGTTGGAACTGATAATGACTTATGGTAGTTGAATGAATGTGTATTACACATTACTTTCAGATCAGAGACCTGTGGTTGTATTGCAGTGTTTTTTTTTAACCCTATGTCAGTCATTGTTGCTGTCACTGTTTTTTTTTCTATTCATATTTATTTAGAAGGAATTATCTAATGAAGAACTTATTGACTTGCAAGCGAGAGAAGAAAATGCTGACGAGACTCAAGATGAACCAAATTAGGAACTATGATCTATCATCTTTAAAGAGATGGCAATAGTATTTCATGAAATTGCATCAACAATAGCGAGGTTTGAGAAGATGGATTCTGACAGCAAACAATTCTTTAAAGATAACAGAAGGGGTGAATGATATGCTTGCTTGCTACAAAAAAATCTACAAAGAAAAGAAAAAAGCCACTGTCCAGTCATTCCTTACTATGTTCATTCATAAAGCTGGGTAGCCAACTTTTTCTAAATCTTCTCAACAACGTACTTACCAGCATATTATTTTTGATTTTAAAGGATTTGAAATGCACAAAGTGTGTTTCAAAAGGTAGTCTTTTTTTTATTGTACCTTTTGAAACACACTTTTGAAATTTTTCCTGTGCATGAGATTGTCTCGGGAATTACATATGTGGCTTGTTAAAGAGAGTGGAGAGCGTATGTGCGCAAAATGTAGGCAGTTGGAGGAAATAAGTACATTAGATATATCGATATCTGACTTTGTTGCTCCAGGAACGGGGAATGAATGTAGGAAGACAAGTAGTGTGATAGGAGAGAATGAGAAAATAATAGTTGATAGTGTGGAAGGTGTGAGTGACTGTGAAAGTTTAGGAGATGGTTTTGTTTGGGAGAGTGAATTTACATTAAGAGTGACTGACCTGCAGAGGGAGATAGATGAGTTGAAAGAGGAGGTGGAATGTCTTGTGAATGAGAGCAGAAGTATGAAAGATAAGATTAGGAGAATGGAAGAGATAAATGCAAGGTGAATCAGAGTAGGAGAGAGAGAGAGAATTTAGGGAGTATGAGTGAGAGGTATGGGGGTGCTAGAAGAGGAGATAATGGAAACAGTAGAAGACAGGGAATGAGAGAGAGGTATGGGAATGCTAGCAGACGAGAGGATGGAAACAGTAGGAGAGACGGAATGAGAGAGAGATATGGAAGTGCTAGAAGAGGAGAGAATGGAAATGGTAGGAGAGATGGAATGAGAGAGAGGTATGAGAATGCTAGAAGACGAGAGGATGGAAACAGTAGTAGGAGAGACAGAATGAGAGAGGGATATGGGATTGCTAGAAGAGGAGAGAATGGAAACAGTAGAAGAGAGAGGTATGGGAATGAAAGAAGAGGAGAGAATGGAAACAATAGGAGCGAGGGAATGGTAAGAGGTATAATGTATGGCGACTCAATGATCCGTGGTGTTCAAGATAGGATGCGTGAGGAGTGTTTGCCAGGAGGAACAATAGAAAGGGTGGCTATGGCAATTAAGAGAGGTGAAAGGGTGGATGAGATGATTGTGATGGTAGGAACGAATGACTTGAGTGGTAATGTAAGTCGGGCAGCGAGAGATATGAGATTTTTGCTTGAGACTGTATGGAAGAAGACAGAGAGAGGAAAAATAGTGTGCGTGTTGCCTAGGTATGATGATGATGAGCTGAGCAGAAGAGCGGTGATATTGAATGGCATAATAGCGAGAATGTGTGACAAGAGAGGACTGGTATATGTGGATGCTTGGAGTGTGTTTGAGGAAAGAGAGGAATTGTATGCGAGAGACCGTTTACATTTGAATGAGGAAGGACGTAGGCATCTGGAGAGATTGCTGTTCTGAACGAGTCAGTGTGTCCCAGGGAGGATGATAGCAGGGGTGGCCTCTTGTGGGAATGGATACTTGGGAGAAGGGAGACAATGTCAGGTAACACTGAGCCCAGTGGAGTCTAGAAGGAATAATGCTGGGTATAGAAACAATGGCATTTATATGCTTTATACTAATGCCAGGAGTATCCGGAATAAGGGAGAGGAATTGGTGGTGCAGATAGCATCAGCCTGGCCAAAAATTATTGTGATCACTGAGACATGGTTGACAGAAGGGGATATAACAACAGGAATAGAAGTCGCTGGGTATAGCATTTTTCGTCAGGATAGGAGGGGAAAGCGTGCTGATGGGGTACTGCTTATGATAAGTGATGACCTATGTCCTCTAAGAGTGGAGAATTTGGAAGGAAGTGAGACAAATGATTTTGAGAGCGTATGGTGTGAGGTAGAGGTAGGCAAGACAGGATATTTAGTGGGGTGTTGCTACAGACCCAGGAGCACAGAGGATGGGGACCAGGAGATGTTTAGACAGCTAAGTTTGGCAAGTGCAAGAAGAATGATTGTTATGGGAGATTTTAACTTCAGTAGTATAAATTGGAGAGAGGAAGATGCATGCAGCAATAGGGGAATGGAATTTCTAGAATTCTTGAGGGACAAATGTCTTAGGCAACATGTAACAGAGGGAACAAGAGGTTCAAAAGTTTTGGATTTGGTTATAGCATCAGAAGAGTTGATAATAACTGAGTTGATGTCTCTCCCACCAGTTGGAGAGAGTGACCATATGGTGTTGACTTGGAAAATGAATAGACATGCAGGAGTATCAAAGAGACTGGAACTTATGCGGAATTATAAGGCAGGTGATTATAATAGTCTTAGACGTCAACTTCGGGAAGTTTCATGGAGGCAGGAATTGGAAGGCCGGGATATCACTAGTGCGTGGGAAATTGTGAAAGAATATTTGTTATCAGCAATGGTAAGTTGTATACCACGAGTGAAGAAGAGGACGCAATTTGGAGTAAAGTGGATGACAAACAATATTAAACAGGAATTGCATGCGAAAAAGAGACTATGGAAGAGATATAAGGAGACTATGGAAGAGATATAAGGAGACAGGTGAAGAGATGCATGAGGAATATAAGACACAGGCCAGAAGAGTGACTAGTGTGGTAAGGAAAGCAAAACTGGAATATGAGAGGAGATTGGCCCTAAGATCCAAAGAAAATCCTAGGGAATTTTTTAGCTATGTGGCCAGTAGGAGGAGAAATGACTGTGGAAGAATGATATTGTGGGATAAAAATGGGAATAGAGTGACTGATGCAGAGGACAGTGGAATTGTTCAATGAACACTTTATTGGAGTATTTCATCCCAGAGGAGTCAGTTTTAATGCTAGAGAGATAGGACTGGTTCGAGGTCTGGAGGTACAGGAGGAGATTGTGTTTCAGATACTGAGTACTCTGGATGTCAGTAAAGCTGTGGGACTGGATGGTATTTCACCACGAGTTTTGAGAGAATGTGCTAGGGAATTGACAATGCCTTTTACATGGCTTTTCAATGAAAGTCTGGCCTTGGCAAAGGTGCCCAGGGAATGGAAGGTAAGATAGTGCCATTGCATAAGGGTGGTAACAGACTGGAAGTGTCTAATTATAGACCAATCTGTGTGTCATCAGTAGTTGTTAAGATCTTGGAGAAAGTAGTGAGGGACCATATACAGCACTGGGCAGATGAGGGTAATGTTATCTGTGAGAGTCTACATGGATGTGTGAAAGGGCACTCCTGTTTTAGCAATATGCTAGCCTTTTATAATAAAGTTACAAGAACATTAGATGAGGGAAAGGCATATACTGCAATTTTCTTAGACTTAGCAAAGGCATTTGACAGGGTGCCACATGATAAGCTGATATTTAAGTTGCAACACATGGTCTGGATGTCAGATTGGTCAACTGGATTCAGGATTGGCTGTCTGATAGGTATCAGAGAGTTGTATATGGTGGAGCAGTTTCAAGGAGACAGAAGGTTACAAGTGGGGTCCCACAGGGCTCAGTACTAGGACCTATATTGTTTAACCTTTATATCAATGACATTGCCAGTGGATTGCAAGGGGATATTCAGTTGTTTGCAGATGATGCGAAGCTGGGAAGGATTATTAGTAATAGTGCAGATGTGGTAGCCCTGCAAGAGGATTTGAATAAGCTAGATAGATGGGCAAATGAATGGGGATGTCAGTTTAATGCAGCAAAATGTAAGGTCTTGAGGTTTGGGAAACATCGATGGGATGCTACATACTCTATGGGAGGAGTTATACTGGAGGAAGTAGGGGAGACAAGAGATCTGAGGTTGATGATTGATAGAAACCTGAAGTTTAGGGGACATATTGCAAAGGTGGTGAAGGTAACACAGAGAATTGCTGCTATTATGAGAAGGACACTGACCTGCAGAGATAAGAGGGTTATCATTCCGTTGTATAAGTCTCTGATCAGACCACACTTGGACTATTGTTCTCAGATTTGGTCCCCAGGATTTGAAGGGGATAAATTAACTGTGGAAAGGATACAAAGATGGATGACAAAGATGGTTTCAGGACTGTACAAGGATAGTTATGAGGATCGGCTGAGAGAATATGGACTGCAGAGTTTGGTGGATAGAAGAAGGAGAAGTGATATGATTGAGACTTTTAAACTGTTGAGAGGTGGTTACAGGGTTGACACTGGGGAGTTCTTTCGCTTGGTTGAACAGCAGGAAGGAGTGATGACAAGAGGCCATCCCTGGAAGTTACGAAAGGAAACTGTGAGCAAGAGGGTAAGGAGTGGTTTCTTTGTGTGGAGGGTGGTTGAGCCGTGGAATGCATTGCCTGATGGAGTGGTGGGAGCGAGAACGGTCAGTGAGTTTAAAGAATGGTATGATAGACTTTGTGTTTCTCAGGGGGGGGGACCTCCCCTCGATGAGTCTTGACAGACTTTATGTCTTAGGAAGGACCTCCCTCGATGAGTCTTTTGACTCCTTGGAGGCCTGAATAATAATAATAATAATGAGATTAAAAAAAATTGAATAAATAATTCTATTTACATGTTCATCAAACATTTCTTTTTTTATTTTTTTTTGGTTCAGTTAAATTCAGCACACATTGTTGCAAGTGCTACATAAGCATTTAAGGAAATTCTATGTAAAAATTGACTTGTGTAACATTCCATGGAATGCAACCTTTACATAAGTTGGAGAGTGACTACAGTTGATTATAGTACATAGTTTGTTGTATTGAATTTTGTTAGAAATGTTATGGAATGGAATTTTAGGTTTGGATTTTTCAACAGTTTGTTATAACAGTGTTTGCTGTAGTGAGAACCGACTGTATTATTTTTTGTTTGTTTTTGTAATTGTGTATACTGAACATTCTTTGTTCTCATCATTATTTCTTAGATATACTTCAAAGATTTTTTGCAACGATGTAAAGCATATGATATAGAACCTGAGTTGATTTTGGATGTTGTAAATGGTTCAGAAAAAAACAATTCATCCTCAGAAAGTAGCACCATACCTTTTAACCTGCAAGTAGCTTCTAAACAGAGACAAGAAAAGATAGAAAGGTATAGAAGACAAAAAGAAATGGAAAAAAGACTAGCTGAATTGCAAGTGCTTATTGAAAAGAAAAAGGATGAAGATGAAGAACGTCGAGTAAGTAATTTACAGATATCTTTAAATTTATTTTGTATGTATTTTATAGCATACATTTTATAGCTGGGTGGTCGAGGTGATAATATCTCCATTCAACCAGTAGGTGAGTTTAATCCTATCAAAATTCATTAGATTTTCATTTCTAGTGTGAACCCACCATTTTGCATATTTGTATGCTTGTGCTGTAGGTTTAATTGGGATTGTCTAAAAAATAAACATAAATAAATACAAATCAATTCAAGTTTTCACGCATGAGTTTGCATAAAAATATTTTCATGTCATTATTTATGAATGAAGGGAAGTTGTCAATTATGAGTATTTGTTTTTTATTATTTTGGTATTTACACATTACATATAATAGCATCTCTGTAGTGCTATTCATTTTTCTTATTCAAAACAAAGTGTCCAATGAAAGCATGCATCAGACATATTAGACATATTAACTGCCATTGCATAAATTAAGTTTATAGAAAAGCAAGTTTCTCATTGAAAGCTATTTGGGCTTAACAACTTAGTGGAAAATGTAATTGGATACTACTTGATTAAAATCTTCATTATACTGTGCCAAGAAGGATATATAATATTAATTCAGGAATGCATAACTTCCTTTGTTCATTAATTAATATAGGGTGGCCCACAAAGGGGTTTAAACATTTAATCACTTTTTTATTTATTGATTATTGTTTTTTTTTTTTTTTTTTTTTTTGTTATAATGAAATACAGAACCTGGAGATTTTTTATTAGTTTTGAAAAACTAATTTTAAATCCCTTCATGACTTATCGGCTACCCTGTAACCAATTAATTGATTAGATTAGATCTTCTGTGACAAGCCAGTGCACTTGGTGCTGTTAACTTCATCTCTAATATTTGGCCCAATGCAAGTGTGCATTAAGCCTTGCCTTAAAAGAATTCAACCCTTTGTTCTTCACAAATAGCAAAAATAAAAATGTATTTATTCATACTCATACTCATAAGGTCAGAAAACCATGTTATTACATCTCCTTCCCCTGCTGCAATTTTCGGTAACTTCTACTATTGTCCTCTCACTCCCCCCCGTTCTAGCAAAAATACAGTCTCCCTTTAATAATTTGAGTGTACAGAAGCTATCTTTGTGGATAACTTCTGTACTCTCCAACCTGCAGGTGAATTTGAATCCCGTCATGATGTTTGAATTCCAATGCAGCACAGAAAGATTATTCTTAAATGTCTTTAGGTATTTAGTTCATTTTTATTATTTAGTATTAATGAGACCTACTTATTGAAAGTATGAGTATGAATAAATACATTTTTATTTTTGCTATTAGTGAAGACCAAAGGGTTGAATTCTTTTAAGGCAAGGCTTAATGCACACTTGCATTGGGCCAAATATACATCCTACTTATTGAAAAGCTGAAGCCTTAATAAGTTCCATGTTTGCTTTCTTGCCAGAGCAGGGTTTCTGGATTATCTGACACTTAACCCACTTTGTAAAATTCTACAATTATGAGGGGGGAGAGCTGAAAAATTCTGATAAACACGTAGAACTAAAATGATATTAAAGCAACTGATATAACCATAAGAAAGAATATATCGTAAAACCCTTTAATCCCCATGTTTCATCAAATTGTAATAATTTGTTCTTTTTGTTTTAGGATACATAAGAAGACATGTCAGAGATTTTGAAGAAATTCAAAGACAGAGGTGTGGGTTGTTATCAAATTTTTCTTGCTACAAGCAACTGAGATTCACCAAACTTTGTGTGAGACTTTTAGGGGACTGTGCCCCAGCATATCCAACTGTTGCCAGGCAGGTGGCCAAATTTAAAACTAGGGATCCTGAGACAACAGATGTACCCAGGTCAGGAAGACCCACAGTGATCACACCTGAAAACATCGATGCAGTGCATGCCATGATCCTTGATGATAGATGAATACCAGCCAAAAATATTGCAAAGATGCTGGGGGATATCCAGGGAACGAGTTGGCATCATTATCCATCAACATCTGGACATGCAGAAGCTCTTAGCAAAGTGGGTCCCCGGATGTTTGAATGATGACCACAAAAGAGAGCATGTGCTTTATATCAAGGGAGTTTGGGTCATTTTGAGAAAACCAGTGCAAATTTTTTGGCTTGTATTGTTGACTGTTGATGAAACATGGCTTTATCGCTATGACTCAGAGACTAAACAACAGTCAATGGAGTGGAGATACAAAGGTTCTCCACGGCCAAAGGAGTTCCAAACCAAAAAGTCAGCAGGGAAGGTTCTTGCCATTGTCTTTAGTGATATGGATGGTGTTATCCATACCAAGTACCTCAAAAAAAGGTGAAACTGTTATAGCAACAGTTTATTCAGCAGCTCTGAAGGAAAAATACTGTTGGAAACTGAACAGAAGTGTGTTGCTTTTGCAGGACAATGAACCTGTGCTCACTGCTAATGAAACCCAACAGACAATATATAACTTGGACTTCAATATCTACCTCACCCACCCACCCACCCTATTTGCCAGACCTGGCTCCATCTAACTTTCCTGTTCCTAAATTTAAAGAAACACTTGAAAGGAACAAAATTTACCATAGATAATGAAGTCATATCTGCAGCTGAGGACTAGTTTGTGCAAAAGGGAAAGACTTTTTTCTCAGAGGATTGCAAATGATACAGCAGAGTTGTAATAAGTGTATAACACTTCGTGGGGAATATGCAGAATAATGAGTAAGTTACATGGTTCTATATCAGTTCCTTCATGGTGATTATTACAACTTTTCGGCACACCTTCGTATGTGATGTACAAAGAATATTATATCAACCGATACATAGTCTGTATTTAAATTATTTCAGAAGTTAGAATTGAAGGAGGTACATATTGTGAATGGTTTGTAAAATCATTTATACATCACTTCATCACTACAAATCATCACTTGGTGATGTCCCTGTAATAGTAATAATGTATTTTCCAAGATACACTTATAAGAATATAAAATTATGTTTTTAAGAATGTTTGGTGTACATTTTGATATATGCAAAACATTTTCCATATACAAGGAGAAAAATCCAAAATAGCAAATACTGCTACTGTTAGAGATGGGATCTAACTCTGCATAGTTTTTACACAAGTAAACATATAAAAACTGGGTTTAATTGGTTGGAGATATTTACTGATATATATCCTACTAGTTTCACTGAGTTTATTGTTGACTTCGTCTGGGCACACAGAAAGCAACAAAAACAGTTTAAAAGAGAAACGAGCTAAAGTATCAGGTTAAAACATAACCAAATGCTAAATATTGTCAAAATTCAAATTCACTTTTTGTTGCTTTTTGTGTGCCCAGACGAAGCCAACAGTAAAGTAGGCGAAACTAGTAGGCTATATATCTCCGTACATATCTCCGATCAATTAAACCCAGTTTTTATATGTTTACTTGTGTAATATTCAGTGGTCAAAAAATAACATTATCAAGAATTGTTTTGTTATGCTAGAATTTCATTTTTAAAGTTTGTGACTAGTACATGTGTTTTTTTCCTAATCCCAATGTATTATTATTTTTAATGCTAAATCCCACACATGAAAGGTACCTACAAAGAACTTTGATAAAAAGAAGAAATTTGTTAATGATCTTGGAGACCTGCACATTGTAATCTTCAGGAAATACTTAAGAAAGGATACTGTTCTATAGACAGTAGTAAAAGAGAGAAAATGAATGAAAAGTAAGAAAAATTTATTGTGTGTGTGTGTTGGGAATCAAAGTGTAGAAGGATGTTGAATAGCCATTGCACATCGGAGGAGATTACTTATACTAGGAAAATTATTCATCCATTCTTGATGAAAATACACACAGCAGAAACTGAATGTTTGAATTGGGGTGGAGTAAGCTGATGAGAGACAAGTCATTAACCTAATTGCATCTTCTCTAGAAGCAATTAGGTTGGATCAAGAATTTTTAGGAAACTCTTAGGTAATATGTATATTATATGTGGTATATTATTAAAATCAAGTATTCAGATATGATTAAATAAGGAATATGAGATTCATAGGATTCAGATCTTGGTCTCTTTAACAGTAACACACTTTGCTCATTTTTGGCCATTCTTGGAAACATTTATTAACATTTACTGATGTCCATTTTGAGCATCATCAAAAAGTGTCTTTGTCCACTTTTGTTTAACAACTTTTTTTTTTTCAGCCTTGAAGATAAAAAAAAAAAAAAGAAAAACAATGCATTGTACAAATCCATGTATATCAGTAGCATTAAATTTTTGGCTAAAAATGTTGCCCCCCTCTCACTCACTCAGCAGATGTCGTGCGAAAGCTGAATGTTCTCATGTCCTCATCTTTGATTAAAATCAAGTCGTACAAGTTTGTAATTGTTTAAAATAAATTGCATAATTTTTCTCTGGTTTTCATTGTTTCTTAATGTTGATCATCATCCAGAACATGAATTACTTTTGATTGAATTTTTTCCCCTTTTTTAAATTGATGGAACCAAAGACTTGGGTACAATCCATCTTTATATGTTGTTTTCAGTAAATCAAGTAGTATATGATTTACCAAAAGCAATTTATGAAACTACTATTACAGATTACTTTCATACATTATACAAATTGCTACTGTTGGATTCTGATTATGTAGAGATTAGAGTAATTATTATTTGCTTCAGAATCCAACATGATCTTCCATCACAAAGGCTAGACTTGTAAATATTATTTAATGTATATAACTTATTTTAAAATTTAATATTCATATAACTGCCTTAATTTTGTCTAATATTTAATTATTTAATCAAAGATATATGTATGAATAATGAAAAGACTGTATTAAATATTAATAAGTTATTTTATTTATTGTTATGTCAATATTATAAGAACTTGTATTTGTAATTTAACTATGCATTTATTGAAATGCAAATATTCTATTTATTCTTGTTTGTGAAAGTTTAACGTTATGTAATAACTGAATGTAGTTGTATAGCCTAATGTAACATTTGCGAGAATGTTTACGTTTATCGGTTGTCATAGAGATGCGTGAAATAAACAAGCGTGAGTGGAAGGGAGCGTGGGCTAAATAAGAAGAGAAAATATATACGTAGTAGGAGAGTCGGAACGGAATTTTGGAACTAAAAGGTAGCAAGGAGATAAACTAGAGTAGTAGAAGTAAATAAAAGGTTCTTAAGGGTAGGAGTTGAGTGGATATTTTTTTATAAGTGAGCAAGGACGAAACGAGCTTTATAGTTAGCTGAAAGTATAATCAGCAGTAATAATGAAAGGGAAATTAATACTACAATCGGATAAAATAAAAAGCTGGATGTTTAAGGAAGAATTCTGAATGAACCCGGCTATTCTAGAATTGTGGCTTATTTCCGATTTGCTCTAAAAAGAACCTCACGGTGTTTAATTAGTTTATGAGTGGTAACGACGATAGTTGAAGTACCCTGTAATTGAAGTCTAGAATTCTGAAGTGCATTTGATAGTGCTTTAAGTATAACCGTGGATAAGTCTTGTAGATGTGTTTTATTAAGTAAGATAAATAAGTTCCAAAGGTTTGCTCACAACATAATTGATGTATTAGGAACTATTTCCGGTAAGGTTTATCATAGTGTATTATTTCTATGCTTGAAGAATTGTGTATTAATTACGCTATGCTTAACACTACTTTAACTGTGGAAACTCTTTGTGAATGAGAGTTGGAGATAAGAATTGTTTGAAAGATATTTTCAGCTATTAGTGCTTGTAATATTTTGAACTTATAGCATGACTGAGAATTGTGTGAAAACTGACTAGATTGGATGTTCCATTATATTAATTTAAGTGTAGAAACTTTGTAACCCAGAAGCTGAGAAAGTACATGTGAAGACTTGGAAGATTGTGCTATTGAGATTATCTAAACTTAATGTTTGACTTGTTTCTAGTATATAGAAACTAGAAGTAAAATTTGTGTATGTGTTATATGACCTATATTAAATGTTTCATTGGTTAATCTAACTATTGTGTTTGCCTGAATTTCTTATTACTGCACCGTTCACAAAAATTGGAATCTAGCAGGAATCCCAGAAGGAAAATAAATACTTCGGCCTGATTGAATGAAAGTACTGCTAACTAACTTTGAATTGATCGTACTGTTTCATATAGACTTATCTAAGGATAGAGTGGCACAGTATAATAGAAATTTCTCTACCCTTGGATTGGTGATCAATTTACAATTAGTTGTGTTTTATTTTATGAAAGTGACTTAAACAAGATGGCAGATTAGAACACAACATGAAGAAAACAACGTCATAACACTACAAAATAAAACATATACAGTTGTATTTGCTCAGTGTAGCAGATTAATTCTATGCACTAACCAGAAGCCTATGGCTCAACTAGCCTAAACCTACACAGATATGCTTTGCATTGTCACGGTTAACACTGAAATCTACATCCAATTCATATATGTTTTTGAACATATTCTTATATGGATTAGCAGTATTATTTTATGTTTTATTTGAACTCTTTTTTTTTTTTTTTTGGTTTAGAGAGAATATTATCTCCTAATGTTAAAAAAGTGGATTAATACCTCACTAGAGGAATTAGAGAGCATTCAAAGTAAGTCATTTAAATTTCTTATGAATTGAAATAATGTAGAAGTAGTATTTTATCTGCTCATAATTATTAAGAAAGAAAGAAAATTGCTGTTAATCCAAGTTTACTGCATGAGTGTGATACAGTTGATTCTCATTATAGCAAATTTGAATGGGCCACATGAATGTTTTGTTAGAGTTGATAGTTTGCTTTATTGTATTTCCTTTGGAACAGCATTGTGCCCGAGGCTAGAGTTAGGACTTTTCAATAACTTGTCATGGTGAGAGTGTTATAATTATTATTATTACATCACACCTCTAGGGTCCAAAGACTCATCGAGGGAGGGCACCTATTCTACAACACTCTGTCTCCACCAACTACAACGAACCGCGACTAACATCATCATCTACGCCAACACCATGTACTTCCCACCACCACCAGTATTTTCACAGACAATCGCAAACATCCATGCCCACTTGGCCAACCAGGCCGGTTTAATGGTTTGATATAGTGAATGTCTGCTGAATGATGCAAGCCATTGCCATTTTACGAAATAGCAGTTAAAGACTAAATCATTTCTGAGTAGTAACATTGCAATATTATCTTCGAGGCAAGGGATTCGTATTTTTGTGTTATCCATCTATGAAATTTCATAAGTTGATTTTCATGTTGGAGGCTTAATGGATTGTATACAGCACTCAGAAAGGATTAAAAATAGAATCTAATTCTTCCTATATTTCATCTCAGTCAATGAGACATCTTCAGGGATTACAAAAAAAACAATGTAACATAAAAACAAATAGCAAACAATAATGTAAAGTGGGACCTCTGATGATAAGCATTTCCCAAATCTTAGGAAACTTAATGCAACCATATTTGTTAAGATTTGGTTGATTCCTGAGAACTGCTGCTGATTCTAAGAATAGTCTTTCTCTTTTGAATTTGCTGTGGTGGAGCATGGTGGTTTTTTTCCATGAGATCCTGTGGGTTGTATCCAAGACATGGTTAACCAGGCTGACTGACCATAGTCGTGCTTGCAGATTATGACTTATGTTCCTCCAGGCGGATAGTAGCTGATCTATCTGTCTGTCTGTCTAAAGTATGCCAGTTTACAGGAACAGGGTACTATAGACTCCAGGCACTGAGAGAGGAGGGAGCTGATCTTTGGTAGAGCGGATGAGGGTAGCAAGTTTGCGGTAGGGCCTAAATGCTGTGTGTAGGTTGTATTTTTTTTAAATCTTGGCTATTTTTTCAGATGTGCCATAGATGTAGGGTATGGTGAGCATTTCTAAACTCTTTTTGAAGAGAAGACAGGGGAATGGGGGAGGAACTGATTATTTTTCTAATGCTGTGATCACTGTAGCCATTGGAGAGGAAAGTGTTGTGTATGTGGTCAAGCTCAGTTGTAAGGGCAGTTCCACTGGAACAAAGATTGTGAGCTCTCTTGGTAAGAGTTTTAATAATGCCATATTGTTGAGCAGGGTGGTGGGAGCGTTTGTGGATGTATCTGCCTGTGTGCATGGGTTTTCTATATACCATGCAGAAAAGTGTACTGTTGGGGAGGCCTGTAACTAAGGTGTCTAGGAAGGGTAAGCAATTGTTCTTTTCCTTTTCCATCGTGAAGTGGATTCTTGGATGTAGGATGTTGAGGTGACTGAGGAAGGCTTCTAATGTGTCTGGGCCATGAGGCCAAATAGAGAACACATCATCTACATATCTTAGCCAGATGGAAGGTTTGAGAGGGGCTGAGTTTATGGCTCATTTTTCAAAATCTTCCATATAAAGATTTTTCAAAATCTTTATATGGAAGATTTTTCAAAAGAAGATCGAGGGAGGGGGGGGGGGGACCCATGGTGGTTCCTTCTATCTGTTTATAGATTTTGTTCTTCCAAGAAAAATAACCAGAATAGATGGCAAAGGAAAAGAGATCTAAGATGTCAGAAGGAAAAACGTTTTTTTTTTTAAGAGTGTTAAGGTATCAATAAAGGGAATATTGGTAAACAATGAGGAGATGTCAAAGCTTACCAATATGTCTGTGTTATTTAAGGTTAAATTTTCTATGAGGGTTTTGATATGGGTGTGGAAAGTCCAGTGATGGGGGGGCGGTCAGAGAGTTGGCCAGCTGTTTTGACAGTTTGTAGCAAGGTGAGTTAGTGGCATCTACTATAGGTCTTAGTGGGGAATTGGATTTGTGGATTTTTGGTAATATAGGAAGAATTAAATTCTGTTTTTAATCATTTCTGAGTGCTGTATACAATCCATTAAGCCCCCCAACATGATGTTCTCACAGCACTTAAGTCTCTACACACGGATAAGTTGATTTTCTATTCTAAAGTGTAAATGATCTAATAAACAGAAGTAAATATATGAACATTTCTAATTCCATCTTCTCCTTAGTGGATTAAGCATAACAACTCTTAAGGCCAGATAACTTGGCTTCATAGAAACATAATTAATTCTGTGATAAGGTAGGCAATACTATGTACATAGTCTGCTATATCTAGCATTTCATTTATTCTCTGGCAGTGTTTGTTTGCTGGTGGAACATCTCCATCATCTTCATATGAGACTAACTTATATTAGGTTGAATTGTCCATCTAAAGGTTCTTCAGATCCTTGACAGGATTTGGACCTAAAGTCCTTCCATCCAGAGGGTATTGGTGTTACTGACAGAGCTATGTCTGGTCATGAATATTATTTTTATGTACAAAATATAAAAATATTGGATGGCAAAGTTTATGAAAAACTGCTAACATGAATGTGATAATTTTATTAGGTAATTTACATCAGCAATATGATTACAAAATAACTAGTTTCATTTTACAAGACATACATGTAGCACAAGTTTTTATATCTCTAACAGTTATTTGGTGCTAGTATATCACAATATTGTGATACTGTGTAATGGAGTGCTCACAAGTGAACACACTTTTGAGCACTCCATTGTCATATCTAACATTTCGTGCTTCTAAGGTACTTCTGACTAAATCAATCCACCCAAATCTTGGTCTTCCTCTAGGTCTATTTCCTGCCATCTTGGCATCAAATACCTGTTTTGCTAACTTTTATTCATCCATTCTATTTAAGTGGCCATACCATCTTAGGTTAGCTCTGCTGACACATTCTTGAATGCTAAATTCCTTTCTAATATTTTCATTTTTAATATGATTCTGCCATTGATGCCATTGGTTCACTCTCCTTTATTTCTAACCCAACTCTCAGATAAATAACTTAAAACTGTTTAAACACTATCTTGTATATATGTGCAAATCTGGCGTTTTGGCTAATTCTTTCTTATTCCATATAAATTTATTCAGCTGGTTACCCACCATACCAGCTTTGCTTATTCTGTTGTCTATTTCCAGATTTAACCTGCCATCTTCGCTAAAAACTGTCTCTAAATAGCTGAAATATTTTACTTGTTCTATAGCCGGGGTGGAGAATCCTTGGCATACGTGCCAAACATGGCATGCCAACAATGTTTTTCCGGCACGCACCCCAGGGCTTCACCTTAAAAAATGATTAAATAAATAAATGCATATCCAACATCTCACCCTAAAGAAACTTCAAAAAGTGATGCAAACAGTAATTAAGGTTGTTAATTAGCACATACTTTGAATAAAAGACAATTTCAGAATCTATTGAATGAGGTGGATTCGCTGTACAAAGGAATAATGTACAACAATGTTCGTCGGCTTAGTCGAGGTCTTGTTCTGAAACAATTTGTTGAATGTCTGGATGAGATAAATCTCTTTTTGACTAATCAACAAATGTCTTATAAAGAAATGTATGACATCGTGTGAGTTTGTAAACTGATGTTTTTTTGCAGATTTTTGCGAACATTTAAATGACTTGAACCTTAAACTACAGGGTTCTGGTAATCTCTTGATGTTATGACATAAAGGCATTTGAAATGAAACTAGGAGTTTTTAAGAGGGATGTAGACTGTGAGAGATTTAGGTATTTTCCAAACCTAAAGAAATACATCAATGATCTCCAAAAGGATGACAAAACAGAATGCCAATGTCTTCAAAAGCTATTTTTAAACATCATTGTGTTAACTGTTGAGCAGTTCCCTCTAAGATTTGTTAAGTTCAGAGAATTAGAAGAGACTGCAAAATTCATTTAGTTTCCAGACACTATAAAACTGGATGAAGTCAACTTGCAGTTGATTGATTTTCAAAGTAGCTCAATTTGGAGGCAGAAATTTGTTGACCTCGGAATTGACTTGGAAATTATTGAAAAAGGAGTGATTAGAGATGGGAGTAACAGAGAGAGTGCAGAAAATGAGGTACTAAGGGTTTGGAATGCTATTCCAGAAATTTTTGCATGTTTAAAAACCCTTGCAACAACATTACTATCCATTTTGCATCTACATATTCTTTGTGAATCATTGTTCTCAGTGATGAACTTAGTAGCCTTACAGATGAAACTAGTAGCACATGCATATCTCTAAAGGTTACAAAATATAAATCTGATATAAATTATCTGTCATCAGTGATGCAGCACTGATGCTAAATAAATAAAATGTCCACAATTTTTCTTTCTCTCATTTTGATTTGATGTTTTGTGCTTAAAAATGGTAAAGATTAACTTCTGTTTAATATATTATATAGGTAAAATAACATTTTATTTTATCTGTAATTTTTATGTATTACTCGTAAGGAATTAATAAAAGAATATCTTTAATTTTATTTTCTTTTATTGTGCTTTAGTCAAGTAAAACGATTATGAGATTGTGCACTGTAACATATTGGAAAAACTTGAAAAAACTTATGTCTGATGGATCTTTATAAAAAAATTCAGAATTATTGTTTACTCTTTTGCTAATATTAAAAATTGTGTCTTTAAATTGTGTGGCTGTATATGGCAGCAGAATTACACTTAAAGGCAAATAAGAAATATTCACGCTATCAACAGGGTAAAAGGACTTTTAAGTAAAAATTCCGTCACTAATTTTTACATTCATTCAACTTTACATGACTTAATAATCACTCTTCCAATATTATTTGATTTTACTGCTCTAATATGATTTTTGATTATTTGAAAAGGTTCTCTCAATACTTAAAAGACACCAAATAATAATATGTTCCCCAAAATTTTAAATTTCAGTTGGCATGTACACTTATAAAGGTTGCCCACCCCTGTTCTATAGGATCTCCATTCAGAATGCAGCTAAAGTTTTCTATGCTTCTGCCTATTTTCATAGTTTTGGTCTTTTTATTGCTGATTTTCATGCCAAATTTGTTACAGTTGTTATTCAATTTAGTTAGAGAATCCTTGAGACTTGCAGTAGATGTGTTTAGGACAACATCATCTGCATAAAGCAAAGAGCTCAGTTTGATATCTCCAATTCTAATCAGGTCTAATGCCACTTTCTTTCATAATGTGATCCATATAGATGATGATTAAGAGCAGAGATAATGGGTATCCTTGTGTTACTCCCCTGATTTTACATCAAACCATCTTCCTGTATTTCCTTCAATTCTAACTGCTGACTGACAACTTAAATATAGATTCTGTATTGCTCTGTGTAATGTTCCATTCACCCCATATAAATGTAGCATTTTGAAAATCTTTTCTCTGGGCACCTTATTAAATGCTTTTCCAGATCTACAAAACTTAAGTACAGATCCTTGTCATATTACCACGATTTCTCAACTATTTGTCTTAAAATAAAAATCTGATCTTCACAACCTCTATTTGAGCTGAACCCAGCTTGTTCTCAAAGTTTCTCTTTCTCAACCTCTTTTCAAGTATACTTGCATAAATCTTACCTGGAACACTTAGTAGAGAAATTCCTATGTAGTTCTCATATTCAGCTTTATTTCCTTTTTTATAAATGGGTAATATGAGAGCTGTACTCTAATCATTAGGAATTTGACCTTCTGCCCTCTGATTTATGCAGTGTAGCCTCTGCAAAACTTTTAGACCTCCATATTTAAGTATTTCTGGTCGAATATCGTTTACTCCACCTGCCTTTCTACATTTCAAGTTTTTGATGGCTTTTTCTATCTCAAGTATTGATATGTATATGTACTCCTCTTTGCAATCCTCTTGAAAATTTCCTAGTGCAGTTCTATCACTGCTCATCTTATTTAGTAATCTTTCAAAGTAATTACTCCAGACATCTAGGATGTCCTTATCTTCTGTTTTTCATGTCACCATTTTCATCTTTGATTCCTTTTACAGTACTCATTCCTCCATTTCTAATCTTCTTCAATAACCTCCAGAATATGTTGTCACCTTCAGATTTTTATTTTTCCATACTCTTACCAAAGTCTTCACAAGATTTTTGTTTAGCTACTTTTACATATCGCTTAGCTCTCTTACATTTCTTTTTGTATTCTTTTAAGGCATCTGCTGACTTATTTGTTAGGAACTTTTGGAATGCTTTCTTCTTTTTCAGGACTGCTTCTTTAATTTCTTGTGTCCACCATGGGATATTTATTTTTCTATCCTTGCATACAACTTCACCACATACCTCCCTAGCTGAATTAGTGAATGTCTTTTTCAAAGTTTGCCAGTGAGACCCCAAGGTTTGGTTCTTGTTTTCAATTTGTTTCATTTTTTCTTCAATAATGCTTATATAGTTGAGTCTACAATTTACTTGTAAAAGCTCTTCAACTTGAATTCTTTTTAAAACTTTCCTACAGACTGTTCTTTTCAATGTGATATCCATTTTTATCCTGCTTAGTACTAAGTAGTAGTCACTTCCAATTTCAAATCCTCTGTACACTCTTGTATTCTAACCAGCATGATGATATCACTATCAACAATGACGTAGTCAATGAGGCTTTTCCCATTTCTTGGAGATTCTTCAGAGGAGTAAATTTTATGGACCCTGGATAAAAGAGATTTAATAATTCCATATTTTTTGAGAAAAGTTGGTATGTTGAAGAGTGATGTATATAGCAGCCTGTAAATTTAGATTTACAGTAAACAGAAATAGACAATTAGTGATCAGTTTCATGTTCTCAGAAAATATCCAAAAATAACATTATTTCTAATGATATGATTCCTCTTCCAACATAGATGTTAACTTTTTGGGTGTGCATTATTAATTTTATGTAGAAAGAATCATGCCTTTTCTCTGTGACTTTTTCAGTAATAAATATATCATGCATATATTGCAGCTAAAGAGATTTTTTTTTTTATTAGAATTTAAGATTTTCTTTCAAACATTCCAGATAAAAGCTTGTTGATTTGGGGATAGTGGTAAGGCAGTGGCAATTCCTTTGACTTGTTTGTAAAGTTTATCTCGCTAGGTAAGGTAAAAATATACAGAGATGATAGTAAATTTGAATTAAATTTGAATCTGTAATGTCTGTTGAAATTTCTTGGGATAAAAATTCTAATATCTAAGAATGAGAAAAATATTTGCTAAAAGAGATTCAGTGCAACATAACTAACAATCATCTGCAGATTCAAGTTTTATATCTTTTATTTTTGAAAGAAAATCTATGAACCTACAAAATTTAGAAAATATCCAGGTTGGTTGACCTGGAAATTTTCAATTAACAATTGGTCAAAGGGGGAACAACTACACTGGTTTCCAAAATCTAAGGATGAACTACATTTTTACTATATATGAAAAAATTTTTGACTATAGTCAAATGTGGAAATAAATTTATTGCCAGCATACTAATAAATTATGTTATACAAAAGAGGTGTTATAAATTTCAAACATTAAATTGCAATACATTTTTGGCCAAAGTTACAAATTTCCTAAGGACGTAGTTAAGAAATTAATGTATAGTGCTTACAGAAAACTATGTGGAGAAACATTTCGGTATGGAATATGTCTAATCTGAACTGCAATGCAGCTTTCACATTGTTGTTCAGGAGTTCTTGAAGAAACTGGTCCACTCATCATTTAGAGCACGGATAAGGCTTTTGTTTTCTGGAGGGGAATTTCAAACAGCAGTGTGTCTCCCTATTGCATCCCAAATGTTATCTAGAATCAGAGGAAAGACTAAAACAACTGTAATCTGTAAATAGTACATTAGTCCATTGGTGTCTTGTCCAATTTTTATTGATACAACACCACTGAAAACATGCTCTAGAATGAGCTGTGGATAAAGGGAAGCAGACTTTGGACATATAGGCCTACTTGACACAGACACCTTGCCATGGTTTGTTGAGATATCTGCATACTTTTGCTGCACTGGAGTTGACCTGCCCATGGTGCACTGATTATGTTTTGCTGTTGTAACCAAAAATATGTTGTCATACTTCATGGTAGAGCAAGGGAGACCTCTTAGCAAATGTCTGGAACACATTCCATTGGTTTGAAACACTGCCCAGAGCCTGGATACAACACTATATGAGATTCCAAACTCTCAGGCAATATCAGTAATTCTGTGGCTTTTTTCAAGCTTTCCAACAATTGTTCCAGACATGAAATAATCTAGATGATGTCTTTGAGATATTACAATTACAGGATATCTAAGTTTGCAACTTTATCCCTTCACAAAAAGAGCTTCCTTCAAACACAATTTGCTTAGCACAGCCTTTTGCCTTTTATCCTGTTGAGTGCTACCACATGACGCTTTTGCACGTGATTCGAAAATTTGAATGTGTACCCACTTTCTATTCAAAATCAGTTATACAAATTGCTGCAAGCTGATTCGTTTGAATTTGAAGTTGTAATCTTCAGAAATAGTGCTTGTCCTTAGGTTTTGGACACCAGTGTACTTTTATGCAGTTAAGGTGTTCCATATCTTATCCCTGATCGCTTAGTAAAGGAATTCTTTAATTCTTACATTGTTTTATTTTCCTTTTTATAGATGATTACAGTACAGCTCTCATAGTATCCATCTGGAAAATGACTTCTAGATCTAACCATGCCTTCTGAATTATGCCTTGCAGCCACTGTGAAACTTTTATACCTGCATATTTGAGCATTTCTGGTTGAATGTCATATGCTCTGCCTTTTCACATTTCTGATGTTAAAGATAAAAGATTTTGATCGGTTTTCTACTTCAAGTATTGATATCTACTCCTGAGTACATTCCTCTTGAATATTTTCTACTACCATTCTGTCACAATCTTTCAGAGTTAGTACTCCAAGCATGTACATATATTTATCTTCAGTTTTTGTAATGTTTATCATCTTGATATTTTCATCATCATCAAATTCCTGCCATGTACCCTCAAGGGTATACAGAATATGATATACCCTTGAAACATGAAAAATTTACATCATTACTAACCTCCTATCTATAATTTTCCTCCAAATCAGTCTGTTACTTGTCAAGACTCCAACATCATTATCAGATCTTATATTCTATCATCTAAGGCACTTTTCACCATATCAATCCACCTATATCAATCTTGGTTGTCTTCTGGGTTGTTTTCCTGTCAACCTCACAGAGAACACTTGTTTTGCTAATCTTTCCTCGCCCATTCTGTTTAAATGACCATACCATCTGAGATTAGCTCTGGTAATGCATTCCTGGATGCTGAGAATGTCGAGTTCTTTCCTAATATCCTTGTTTTTAATATGATGTTGCCATTGATGCCATCTGTTCATGCCTCCTAACCTTTCTCAGGACTATCTGTAGTGTCTTTGGTGAAGTGTTTTACTTCTGACCCAGCTCTCAGATCCATAAGTTAAAACTGGTTTGAACACTGTGTTGTAAACAGGACAGTGTTCAAACCAGTGAATTTAGTGTTCCGACTAATTTCTCTCTTATTCCAGATGAATTTATTCAGTTGACTTCCTACCATACCAGCTTTGTTGATTCTGTTGTCCATTTCCATATTTAATTTACCATTTTCACTAAAAATCATGCCTAAGTAGCTGAAATGTTTTACGTTTTTCCACAGGTTCTCCATTCGCAATGCAGTTGACATTTTCAATGCTTCTCCTATTTTCACTGTCTTTGTCTTGTTATTGCTGATCTTCATACCATATCTATTACAACAGTTATTCAATTTAGTCAGAATCTTGCAGACTTGTAGCGGATTTATTTAGAAGTATAACATTGTCTGCATAAAGCAAAGAGCTAACATCAACATCTCCTATTTTGATATCACGTTTAATACCACTCTCCTTCATAATGTACATCCTTGTCTGACCCCAGATTTAACATTAAACCATCTTCCTGTACTTTCTTGAATTCTAACTACTGACTTTCAACTCAAATAAAGACTAAGTATTGCTTGATATAATGCCCCATTGACACCATATAACTGTAGCGTATTGAATAGCTTCTCTCTTTGCACCTTGTCATATGCCTTTTCCAGATCTACAAAACTTAAATACAGATCTTTGTTATATTCCCATGATTTCTCAACTATTTGTTGTAAAGTGAAGATTTGATCCTGACAGCCTCTATTTGGCCTGAATCCAGCTGGTTCTTCACCAAGCTTTTCTTCCACAATTTTTCTCAACCGTTTCTCAAGTATACTTGCATAAATCTTACCAGGAACACTCAGAAGGGAAACACCTCTGTAATTTTCACATTTAGTTTTATTTCCCTTTTTTATATATGGGTACTATGAGAGCTCTACTCCAATCATCAGGAATTCGTCCCTGTTAAGGCCTTCTGAACTATGCAATGCAGCCACTGTAAGACTTTTATACCTCCATACTTCAACATTTCTGGTCTAATATCTATTCCTGCTGCCTTTCCACATTTCAAGCCTTTGAGGCTTTTTCTGCTTCAAGTATGGATATGTATTCTGGAATATATGCCTGTTGAGTGTTTTTTTTATCACAGTGCTATCACTGCTTGTTTCATTTAGCAATTGTTCGAAGTAATTACTCCATACTTCAAGGATATCCTTTTCTCCCATTTTCATGTCACCTTTATCATCTCCAACTCCTTTTACAGCACTCTTTCCTCCATTTCCTCCAAGGGTGTCGCACTGATTAGATCGTCGGCTTGTCGAGAGCTCCTGAAAAGATTAGTATTATTTTGTGTTAACATTAGATATTTTACTAGAATTTTAAGTAGTATTGTTTGCTTTTTGTTTCTTGGTGTGTCTGTGCAATTTTTGCGTGTTTTCTGTTATTTTAATTATTATTTTTAAGAAAAGATAGTGTACACATGGCACCGATAAAGAAAAAAATGGCGGCCAGGTCGCCATGTTTGTTTAAGAGTTTTGATGTAAACGAATTTATGCAATGTGCTGTCTGTGAGATGTATGCCTTGCGAAGAGCGGTGGGAGTCTGGTTAGAAAGTGATAGTGGAGTTAATATGTGTAGAAAGTGTAAAGAGAATGAGGACTTCAAGCGTGTTTCGTGTGTCGAGAGTGATATCGTTAACGATAGTCAGAATGTAGAAAATGGCGGTGTGCTAGAGAATTGCGTGGTAGTGCCAGATAGGTGTGAGAGCGTCGCTGAAAGTGTAAATGAAGGTAGAAACGCAGAAAGAATGGATGATTTGATCGATAATGAAAATGGTGAGATAAATGCGAGTAGCAAAATTGCCCGTTTGAATGGTGCGATACACAGAGCTAAAAGACAACTGGAGCGTATGGAAAAATGTGTGTTGAACGTACCAACAAATAACTGTGAAGGCAAATAATAGAATGTTCGTAAATCAATAAAATGAAGGAGCGAGTGCTGTATGGGGATTCGCTATTAAGAGGCGTGATAATCGAGAGTTTAACGAAGTCGTACCAGCCGGGTGCGAACATAAAGGACGTCAGCGAATCTATTCGACTGCAAAAACAGAGGGTGAAAGAGATGATAATCGTGGCAGGAACGAATGATTTGAAAGAGGACAAAATGGAAATGATAGAGGATGTGAGGGAGTTGTTTGAGGTAGCAAAAGAGAAGAGTGAGAGAGTTAGGATGGTGAGTATCTTACCGTGGTATGACAGCAAAGTGTTTAGAAGGAGGGCCATAATTGCCAATGACTTTATGTGTGGGTTATGCATGGAGAGTGGTGTGGAATTTGTGGATGTGTGGAACGAGTTTGATGGGCGAAAGGACTTATATAAGATGGATGGGTTACATTTGAATGGAGTTGGTGTTGTACGGAGACTTGAGTGTTGATGAATGATGTGGAAGTGGATGTACAGACTCAGGGAAACTAGATTTATTAAGAGGGGGGAGTAGATATGCAGACTTTAGGGAGGCAGTTAAGTGTATGAATGAGTATATTATGCCCGAGCGAGTACAACGAACAACAAATCAGAATGGGATAGTTAGTATAAGGCATCAAAGTAGGGATGGGACAAATGGGCTTCTGCAATTCATGTACACTAATGCCAGGAGTATTAGGAACAAGAAGGAAGAGTTTTTGGCCATGGTTGGCACTTCCAGGCCACAGGTTGTCGGCATTAGTGAAACATGGCTGACAGAAGATGATAAAGCTAGTGGGATTGAATGCGATGGGTATAGCGTGTTCAGGAGTGACAGGGTGAATAAAAAGGGGTGGAGGAGTGTTATTGATGATAGCTGATGAGCTTCAGCCAAGGAGTATAGAAGTTGAACTGCAGGATGGGGAAAAAAGCACATTTGAGGCTGTTTGGTGTCAGATAGAATCTAGCAGAACAAAATATACAATTGGGTGCTGCTATAGACCGGGTGATGGAGTGGATGGTGGGGATAGTATGCATAAGCAAATAGAAGAAATGAGTGGAAGGAGGGTAATTATTATGGGTGATTTCAATTATGGTAACATTGACTGGAAAGAGGAGAGAGCACATGGGAGGAAGGAATTGGATTTTATGCAGTTATTAAGGGACAACTATCTACAGCAACATGTAGTGGAAAATACCAGGGGGCAGAGAGTGCTGGACCTAGTAATTGCAACTGAGAATGTGGCTGTAATGAACATGACCATGTTGCCACCTATTGGTGAGAGTGACCATAAGGTCATGACTTGGGAGGTGGCTAAAGGAGTCGAATTTACAATTAAGACAGGGTACATGTGGAATTACCGGGCTGGTAAGTATGACAAGCTTAGGTGTGTGCTTGGCTCAATGCCATGGCATGTAAAACTGCAAGGGCTGGATGTTGATAGTGCATGGGAGGTGGTGGTTAAGAACTGTTTGCAGGAGGCAATGGTTGACTGTATACCAAGAGTCCAAATAATAAATCAAGTAGGGGTTAAATGGATGAATAATACTATTAAGCTTGAGCTGCAAAAAAAGAAACATTTGTGGAGGGAATTTAAGGAGAAGGGTGACCATCAGGTGCAGGAACAGTATAAAGCTCAGGCCAGGATGGTAGCAAAAGCAGATTACAAAAGGAAATTGGCCACGCAGGCTAAAGAGAATCCCAAACAGTTTTTTCAATATGTTGCAAGTAAAAGAAAAAATGCTCATGGTAGAATGATCTTAAAAAATGCTGAGGGTAGGGAGGTAACCGAATCAGTCGATATTGTGGAATTACTGAGCGAGCACTTTGCAAGAGTATATCATCCAGGTGGTGACTTTGCATGAATGGAAGAACCAACAGCTTATACTGGAATTGTGATGAATGAAGTAGAGGTAACTAGTCTATTACAGAACCTCAATGTCAATACATCTGTAGGATTGGATGGTATACCAGCTCGTATCGTACGTGAAGCGGCCAAAGAATTGTCAGTGCCCTTGACCATTTTGTTTAATTTGAGCATCAGGACTGGGTCAGTCCCAAGGGGGTGGAAAGAGGGGAAAATAGTTCCACTGCACAAAGGTGGTTCCGAGGCTGCTGTTGAAAATTACCGGCCAATCAGCATAACAGGAATCATTATCAAGGTCTTAGAGAAAATAGTCAAGAGGAAAATACAAGATTGGATAGAAGAAAATGGGATACTGTATCGGGGACAGCATGGTTTTGTGAAGGGTAGGTCATGCCTCAGTAACTTGCTCACGTATTATAACACAGTGATGGCTGAACTGGATAAGGGTAATGGGTTTACAGTGATTCTACTGGACCTTGCTAAGGCCTTTGACAGGATACCACATGGAATTCTAATCAGTAAATTGCAGCATATGGGAATGGACATAGGGTTGGTGAGATGGATAGGAAGGTGGTTGACGGAGAGATATCAGAGAGTGGTTTACTCAGGAGTAGAGTCCACAAGATGGCCTGTGACTAGTGGTGTGCCACAAGGATCTGTTCTTGGACCACTGCTGTTTAATTTGTTCATAAATGATATAGAGGAACAGTTCATTTGTTTGCAGATGATGCGAAGTTGGTTAGGGCAATAGTGAATGCAGATGATTTCAAAATTTTGCAGGATGATTTGGATAGATTGGAGGTCTGGGCTAAGGAGAATGGATGTCAATTTAATGTGGCAAAATGTAAGGTTATGCATTTTGGGGTGAAAAGATTGGCGGCAGTTTACTGCATTGGTGAAACCGTGCTCCAGGAAATTGATGAGGCACGAGATTTAGGACGGTTGGTGGATAAGGAATTGAAATTTAGGGGACACATTGCAAAAGTGGCCAAATCAGCTCATCAAATCACTTGGTTGCTGAAGAATACATTGACAAGCAGGTTATTGTTCCTCTGTATCGAGCCTTGATAAGACCCCATCTCGACTACTGTGCTCAGATTTGGTCACCTAGGTTTCTTCTTGATGGGGAGGAGGTGGAGAGGATCCAGAGGCGAGTGACCAAGATGATAGCAGGTCTGTGGAATGAACCGTATGAGAACAGATTGAGGATTTGTGGGTTGCAAAAATTGGTTGATAGGCGGAGGAGGGGAGATATGATTGAGACATTCAAATTACTGAAGGGTTTCTATAAAATTAATTCAGAAAATATTTTTGAGAACAGGGCTGGTTGTGGGAGGACTAGGGGACATCCATGGAAACTGGGCAAAAGTGTGGTTAGTAAAGGTATTAGAGCTGAGTTCTTTACTTTTAGAGTAGTGAATGAGTGGAATGTGCTCCCAGAGTCTGTGGTGGATGCTGTGACAGTGAATGAGTTTAAGGCGAGGTATGATAGATACTGTATGAATGTCAAATAGTTGTGATGAATATGATATGGGCCTCCCTCGATGAGTCTAATGACTCCCTGGAGTTGCCCGTAATAATAGTAATTTCTGAGCTTCATCAACAACCTCCAAAATATCTTGCCACCCTCTTGATATTTATTTTCTATGTTCTTACAAAAGCCTTCCCATGAGTTTTGTTTAGCTAATTTTACACAGTGTTCAGCTTTCTTACATTTGTCTCTGTATTCTTTGAGAGCACAAGCTAACTTATTTGACAGGAACTTTTGATATGCTTTCTTCTTTTCCTTCACCGCCTCTTTAACTTCCTGTGTCCGCCATGGAGTTCTGATTTTTCTATCCTTGCAGACAACCTCACCACATGCTTCTTTGGCTGAATCGATCAATGTTTTCTTCAAGACTGAATCTCCAAGGTTTGGTTCCTGTTCTCAAACTTTCATTTTTTCTTCAATTATGTTTGTGTATTTTAGTCTACAGTTCACATCTGAGAGCTGCTTAACTTTTATTCGCTTTAAAACTTTCTTACATGTTATTCTTTTCAATATGAAATTCAATTTTATCCTGCTTAAGACTAAATAGTGATCACTTCCAATTTCAAATCCTCTGTACACTCTAGTGTCCTGCACCAGGGAGAAAACATCACTATCAACAATAACATAGTCAATGAGACTTTTCTTATTCCTTGCTTCTTCTCTCCATTTGAATTTGTGTACATTATTATGTTGGAACATGGTGTTAGTAATAATCATTCCATGTCATGAGCAGAAATCCAACAGGTATTTGCCATTATTATTAGCTTTGCTCTTTTCTCCAAATTTTCCCAAAATATTTTTGTATGTCTGACAATCATTTCCTACTCTGATATTTAGATCCCCCAACATGGACCAACTTTTCCTTTTTCATTGTGTCAGTTGCTTTCTCTAAAGCCTCAAAAAATTCCTCTACCTTAGTAGAACCATAGGTATTAATAAGTCATTGTCCAGTTCCCCATTCTGATATCTACTCACATCACTCTACTTGAGATTGCCTGTCATTCAAAAAGATTAGCCTCGTATTTAGTGTTGAATACTATGGCTACTCCTTCTTTTCCTTGATTGTCATTGCCTGAATATAACATTTTGTATTTATTGCTCAGAAAGATCTCACCAGTTTTTGTCTTTTTTGTTTCAATCATCTCTATTATGTCGATCTGATACTTATCTAATTCCTCAGCTGGCTCCATTTCTTTGCCATTCAGGCTTCTTATGTTGATAGTACTGAAAAACAATGGGGTCCTTAACCAGGCGATGCCCCAGCCGGCATGGAATTCTGTCATGTTGTACCATCATTTTGTATTTTGGTTTAAGCCAATAAGAATACAATTTGGTCAGCTAAATCCCAAATTGCCAAACCATCCTCATTCGTTCAGTGTCTAGGTTGATACCTAACAGGGTGCACCATGAGTAGGTGAGGATTGGACATTAGGTCAGAATCCCTGGTTGGTTCTCCACATTCCTTTAAAGGCTATGTGGAGGTTTCCTCTAAATTATACAGCTTTGACCTTTAATTACCCCTCTTGATTCCTTTTGCAGTATATTCTTTTCTACCTTCCTGATATTTATGTTCAATTCTTACCAACGTCTTCCCATAACTTTTGTTTTAATTATTTTTATACTGCTTTGCTTTTTTACAATTTCTCTCTATTTCCTCAGAGCATATGCTGACTTGATACATCTGCTTTTTCAGAACTGCCTCTTTAGCCTGCTTTAGTCTGCCATGGAGTTCTGAATTTTCTAGTTTTGCAGCTAACTTCACATGCACTTGGCTGAATATACTAAAAGCTAGGGAGATTATATTGAGAAATAGTATATGAAAGTAAAATAGAAACCTAAATCTCAAAACTTTTTTTTTTTTTAATTTCAGTGAAATTTATCATTGGAGATATGTCATAATAGATCTGTTACCTTTAGAATGCCCCTCATATTTATGTGTCCTTTATTTAAAAAGTTGTAAGAAGATATAACTCGAGGATTTAAGGGAAGATGGGTCTGATGTAAAATTAGGTTTAAAGCAAGGAGGCATGCTATCCCCACTGTTATTCTTCATCTACCTGGGTCATATGAAGGAGAGTGGCATTAAATCTTAAGTCAGAATTGTTGATATTAAACTCAGCCTTTTTCTTCATATACATAAGCATTTTCATATTCAATGAATGAATCACTACTTTACATGGATGAGCAGTGTCATATTAAATAAATTCATAAGTCTTCTGCACTCTTTACCTCAATTAAATAACTGCTGTAACAAAATTTGTTACAGCAGTTATCAAAAATCAACAATAAAAAGGACCTGCTCTGAAAGAAAATGGAAATTTCAACTGCATTCTCAGTGGAAAGCTACTATAAGAGATGTAAAACATTTCATCTTCTGGATGAAATGTATTAAATAATAAGAGCATAAGCAAAGTTGATATGGTGGCAGCAGAGCCAGTTGAATAAATTTATATGGGATGAGAGAGAAATTAGCCAAAACATTAAACTAGGAGTATGCAGGATTTTTTTAAAGCTGATTTTAACTTACAGGTCTGAAAGTTTGGTTAAAATTTAAAATAATTGATCAAAAAATTAGAGATCACAGATATGAGATGGCATAAAGCACAGAACCATATTAAATATGAAAGAAACTTGATTCCATTAGCATTCAAGTATGAAACGTTTGAGTAGAGCTAATAAAGACAACCCGATGCCATCATCTTGTGGTCCTAACACTGGCATTATTGTCTGCAATTGTGTGAGCTCTGTGGTTGAGTTTTGAGATGTAGGGTTAAAAACTGAGTTTCTTGAAGGATAAAACTCCATTTGCCCAAGCCAAAGATCAAATAACTGGGTAACTGGCTGAAAAAAGGCTCTAGTTGGTGATTAGAACCTAACCCATAACAGTTTTTCTTCAAGCATTGAAGTGTTATGAAAGTAAATACCATTTTCCCAAGGCTATACTAGCATGGGCTGACTTTTCACTGTTTAGCAATTCCTGATTCCTTCATGTGAGAAATGCTAATTATTTGGATTTGGACACTAATAAAAGTTAAAAACTTTTCATGCCAGAACTCAGACTATGTGGACTTCAAAAAATAAAATTGGATTTCCTTTGTGGCCTATCAGTTGCTTGTCTTATAAGCTGTGAAAAGTTTTACAAACCAGTCCAACTGGAAAATCACCTTCCTACACTTGGTTTTTGTTTTGCTGTATTGATGATGCTAATTGGCTATATTTTTAAGTCAAATTAACAATCTCTTTCATAGGATGAAATTTACATTATAAAAAAAATGGAGTCCTCCTTTGTTGCGATTCATTTGTAAATCAGGAAGATTAATTCTCCGAGACTTAATATTGTAAAATCTTGTATAGAAAGAATTTTGAACAAAATTTTTCTATACCGATTTTACTTAGGAAATAAAATCAATATAAAATACTTATAATTTAATTAACATTTAACTCATTATTGCTGTAATAAACCTGGAAAAATATTAGAATAATTTGTTAGATTATTTAAGAACCACTGAAATTGTACAGACAAAGAAATAGCTTAGACAGAATTAGTCATGTAGATCTGAGGCTAGCGCAAATCGTGAAGGTTAAATTATAGGTTTTCCCCACCAAAACTTTGGGAGAGTAGGATAAAAAGGAAGAATTGAGGGGCCAAATCGTTCTGTTCATGGCTCTTGCTTCCGGTCTCGCTTCGAGGAGGTTTTTGAGTGTCCAGTCGTTCCAAGGATGGGGAGTCACGTCCTGCCAGCAGAAGTCCGACAATATAGGAGGTTTGTAACAGCAGTGACGGTCTATTCCAGAAGTCACACCACGAAGTTTCCTTGATGATCTCCAAGTATGCTGTATCATCGTTGAAATAGTGTGAAATAGTGCCCGTTTGTGGTTTTAACCAGAAAGAAGAATGTGTCCGTGATCTCTAGGATCTTCTATACTGAACTGGCTGACAAAGTAGCAAGTAAGATTTATGTAGAACTTTCCTAGAATGTGAAATTTAAGGCAGATTGCTGATCCTATAGTTTTGTTAGCATAAAGAACAGTTGTAAAGTCGGAATGCCACACTTCTAAGTAATTGTGAATGAGTTGTTTGCAGAGTTTTGAGGAATTTAGCCTATGCTGTGTGATGAGAAGAAGATTGAATATAAAGTTGTAGTTATGCCTAGTTATGTTTATAGGCAGAGTTAAATTAAGTTAGAGTGTGAATAAGTCTATCCACGTGTGTAATTTCTATGCGAACGTGTATATTTCCTTTGTCATAAAGTTTAAGCAAGAATGCTAATTTAATCGAGTGGAGAACGAGACACATTATTTACATTGTCTTTCATTGTTACTTAGTTGAGTGAATTCAGGCCAGATATTTAGATATGTGTAGTATTAATCTTTGTAATTACCTTGACTTAGAATAAATAAACTGCTTTGTTTGTTAATAACTTGCCTGATTTTGCCTTAACGTACTTCTCAGAAAAATATAGAACCTGTGTGTCCTGAAATTAGATCAGCCACGACTGACTGATATTAAGTTTAAAATAGAATTAGAATAGGTTTAAACGATATTTCCGTGTTCTGCTGAATATTTCTCTTGCATGTATGGGAAAGACAAACAATTCCTTTGCGCGATCTTTAATGGTGCAGTCGATAAAAGAAATAAATTTTTATTAAAGATCAAAGCAAGAGAAAGTCAGCAAGATAGATAAAGGAATTAGTTCAGCCCAAAGCACTTCTTGAATCTAAACTCCGTACACGTGAAAGTAGCATATCTACAACCTTGAGGAGGAGGGGGGATTAAATTGTAGGCTGAAAGGATTAAGAGTGATTGAACTGGCTCACAACAACTACAAAGGCACAGTCAGAAGTTAAATAATAATAAAATTACAAAAAATAATATCAAATAAAGTCAAGAATACAAAATTAAGATATTATTACAATATTCTTCACACAAATTTGCAGTTGTCAAGACCTTGCCCACAGGGCACATGTGATCTGCTCCTTTATATACTCTCTCATACAAGAATTATAGTGTATAAAGATGATACTCAATAGTTACTTTCCATCTAAATCATAATAAATCTTTATTACTCTCCTCCTAATAGCTAATTATCTGATATGAAGAGAATTTCCATTCCTTATATCAAAAGCATTTCTCAAGAGTTCTACAATATCTGATTTCTTTCCAGACAAGTTTTTGGCTAATAAATAAGATTTTTTTCTATCCTGACTTTCACTAAAGACCAAGTTCCTCTCATTGTTGAGAGGAAAGTTTTTTCACTTGATTATAAATAAAATTAAAGATGCCGAGAAATTATATTTATGTTTAATACTTTATTTGAGTGTAATCCAACAAATTGTACATGAAGGATCTTCATGACTAGGCTACTTGTATATATAGAGACTAATGACCTCACATTAATTGTCTTAATATCCCATAAATGCAAAGCCTCTCCCATTGTTTCAAGTGTTTATAATGCTGAATTATGGGAAGAGCCACTGTCCAGATTTTACCTTTATTAAGGTACTAGGGGATATCTCACTCCAACATCTCTCTGAGTAATCTATAGGATCACCCCTAGATCTGAGTGACCCAAAAGGATCATTCCTAAACTCAAACTTTCAATGTTCTACTCTGTTACAGGAAAACCTGCCACCAACAAAATCTCTACTCCCCAGAATCAAGTCCAAAGATACATTATTAAAATGCCATCAGTGGGAATCAGAACCAGAAGAGATACCAAGATTGAAGTAATGCAGAAATCATTTATTTCCCATATCCAAGTAATGAAAAAAGGTGTAACACCTTATCATTAAAATACTCTGGATTAGAGCATGTTGTTGAAAATTTTTTCACTTGGTTATAAATTAAATTAAAGATGCCAAGAAATATTATTGTTTAATCCTTTATTCAAGTGTAAGCAAACAAGCTTGTGTGTGTGAAGTATCTTCACGATTAAGCTACTTAAACAATTAATGTGAGGTTATTAGTCTCTGTATACAATAGCCTAGTAATGAAAAAAGTACTTTACTTTGAAGTTCCTCTCTTAGCTCATTTGGGAGAGTATTAAATTCCTTTTTTCTGCAATCTCTCCTATTTAGGCTAGATAAGCCATATTGTTATCCAGCTATCAGGACATATGGATTACACCCATTTTCTCCATACTGAGAAATATAATTTTGCAGAATACAGAGTTTCAACACACTATAGGATCCTTTGGAATAACACAAAAGTTCTTCACATATGTCCTTTTGAGAGACATCTGTTAAGTCCTTTGCAGTCATCCTAATTTGAATTGCAATAATAGTTTAAAAATCTAGTGATTAATGCTATATGCAATTACTAGGCATTTAAAAAAAATTTTTTTTTTAAAATGCCTAGGAATTTCTGATCAAACATGATAAAAATTACAAATTACTAATGATCAAACACTTAAAATGTAAAAATTGAAATTACATATTATGTTTTATTTTATTTTTCATACACTTATACTGTAATGAGCCTTTGTGCTCTATTTTGCATATTTTATCTCATGGGCTCTTCCATAGTATCATATTACTGGCTGGATAGAACAGTAGAAAGAATGCACTCTACAATTAATATAATTAACTGCTATTTTAGCCTGTTTTTGTTTAGGAGTGTCCCTTATATTTAATACATTGGCTAACATAACTCAAAAGGGGTATATATATATTTTAGGGCATTATGGGCGAGTATAGAAGACAATTATGGCAGAATAAAAAATGTGGAAAAAAATATATATACCCCTTTTGAGTTATGTTAGCCAATGTATTAAATACAAGGGACACTCCTAAACAAAAATAGGCTAAAATAGCCATTAATTATATTAATAGTGTTTAAGAGGAGTAGCATGGGAATTTCCCAGAAATTATACTTAGCACTCTACAATGTTTTTATTCCATTCTCACTTTATGCAATGATGAGTCACTCATCATGAAATGTGTTTTTATATTAAATACTTCATTATTTTATATAATTTACTGCATGTAGTAATTTATCATAGTTGATGTTAAATTCCAGCCAGCATGAGTTGATTACATCAGAATGAATTATTTTACAGAATTGTATGTTTCTGCTGATATGCAAAATATAGTTTGGATAGTCAGGTACCAAATTGCTAGCTCATTCATATTGATTCAGCAATCAAGAGTTTTACCACAGTTGAGCCTCCCAAGGCTGTTTGCTATAACTGAGTATTCTAGTAATTTTGAGGTTAGCTAGCTTCAGCCTTTTAGCAACACTGAAACCTTTTGATTTTGCAGTTGCTAAAATTAAAGATCCTTTATTTTTCTGTTAATTTTTTTTCAGTGGAGAAACCCATTTTACAGCATAGGACACAGAAACAAAAACAAACAGATCAAGAAGAAGGAAAAAATGAATCACAATATGTCACGGTAAAGCTACTTTTTGATTTTTTTTTTGTTTTAATTTAAAATATGTTGAAATCAGTATAGCTAATAAAACTTTCAATTTATTTTTTTTCCCAAATACATAAGCATAAAACAAATGTATTATTTTTGTGTGTGATTGTATATTTAGTATATAGTGGAGAGGAATCAAGGCAAATGAGAGTGACTAGTGGAGTGCCCCAGAGCTCTGTACTAGGACCTCCACTGTTTAATTTGTAATTAATGGTATAGCAGAAGATTTGAAGGGGGAAATTCAGTTGTTTGCCAATGATGAAAAACTAGAGAGCACAAGAGTTAATAAAGGTGATGTAGATATCTTACAGGATTTAAATAAATTGGCAGTGTGGGAAAAGGACAGTAGTTGTCAATTCAATGCACTTTGGGATGAAAAGGTTACTTTGTATCTTATTGATGGTACTAGTTTATAGGAAATTGATGAAGCTAGGGATCTGAGGGTAGATAGAGATTTGAAATTCAGAGGACAGATTACTTGGATGCTGAAGAACACATTGACACGTAAAAATAGGGAAGTTATTATTCCTCTTTATAAGGCTATGATTTGGCCACATGTTGACTATTGCGCACAGATTTGGTTATTTGCATTTCTTTGCAATTGAGAGGTGGTGGAGAGGATTCAGAGATGAATGACCAAGCTGGTGACAGGTCTGTGGAATGTTCCCTATGAGGATGGGTTGCAGAGTTTAGCTAACAGGCAGAGGAGAGGGGGATATGATAGAAACTTATAACTTACTCTTCTGTCATCTTATAAGATAACACTTGGAAGTTGTCTAAGAGTGTGGTTAGTAAGGGTGTGCAGATGAGGTTCTTTACTTGCCCCAACAAGACTCACTGCAGTGAGTCTTTTGATTCCATGGAGTGCCCATATGGATATTAGTTTTTATACTACTTTCAGGAAACCATCTAATTAGTGCTGTTATTATTGCTACCTTATCTTTGCATTAATACAAGCTGTTCCATAAACACATGTAGCCAGACTAAATTATTGTTCAAACTGTACTATCTTCTCCTGGTGAAATTTATTTATAAAAATATATCCTCATTACCATGAGACTATTCTACTCTAACAGGCAATTGGACTAATGTGAATAAGTAATTATTATTAACACCAGACCTCCATGGAGTCAAAAGACATCACGGGAGAGGAAACACTGTTACACACAAAGCCCATCAAACTGTGCCTTAAACTTATTTAATGTGTCTGCATTCACCACAATGTCAGCCAAATTCACCAACCACTCTCATTGAAAAGAACCTGCTCCTTATGCCTTCCAGGGATGTCCCCCCCCCTCCTTGTTCTATCCCTTCTCCCATTCTATGAAAAATTTCTTCCACATTCACCTAGTAATAACTCTGAATTCCATCAATCTGTCCTCATATCCTGCATCCCAAAGACCAGTTATTGATCTTAGTCAGTCTTCTTTGGACCCTTTCCAATATATCCTCATTACCATGAAACCAGAGGGGGGGACCAAATCTGTGTACAATAATCCATGTAGAGCCTGATCAAGGCCTTATACAATGGAACCAGAAACTCTTTCTGCATGTTAAGGGCCTCCGCATCTTTGCCATAACCTGATGTGATGTCTTCACAACTTGTGCAGTATGACCTCTGAACTTCAGATTCTTGTTCACCACTGCCAAGGTCTCTTATCTCCTCAACTTCCTCCAGAATTTCCCAGCCAAGGGTATATTTTGTATCCCATTGTTGCCTACTAAATTTCAGAACCTTACACTTTGCAACATTGAATTGACAGTTCCATACTAAGGCAAGTGATGTGAAGTCATCAGCTTCTATATACGAGTTGCCCCAGTCCTGAAAATATTTCAGGCACAAACTTTGTTTGCTTACACTTGGATAAAGGATTAAACCAAGTATATAATTTCTTGGTATCTTTAATTGACAGTTCCATACTGTTGGCCACTCATACAATTTATCCTCTTGTAAGGCCACAACATCTTGATTCCTTATCCCTCTCCCCAGTTTTATATCATCTGCAAACAGTTATATAACACCAGTTAAGCCTCTCCCGATATCATTAATATACAAATTAAATAACAGTGGTCTGAAAACACACCACTAGTGACCTTTCTATTTTGAAATAGTGCACAGCCCCTTTCCCCCCATACACAACTTGCTGTGTATGCCAGTCACCTATCAACTCGCTAGTCTGGTATCCAAAATCATCTACTCCAACTTGTGCCATGGTAATCTATCAAAAGCCTTTGCAAACTTTAAGTATACTACTGCATGTGCATCTCTCTTGTCCAATATATTTGTCACCTTGTACAAACATGACCTCCCTTTTTACAAACCCATACTAACAAGCAAAAGAATATCATTTATCAACTCACTTTTCTATCCTATCTCTCACCAACCTCTCTAATACCTTAACTACAACTCCAGATGTACAGATTGTAATTGTTGCCTTAGCCTTATCACCGCCTTTGTAAAGCGGAACAATTTTGCTTTCCTTCCACTCCTTTGGAACTTGTGCAGTTGTAGGCCAGTGCTGATGCTAACTCCTTGGAACATTCCTTTAAGACATGTGGTGATATGCCATCGAGTCTTATTGACTCACCATTAAGTCTTCTCTCATTTCTTCACTTGAGCTTCTGATTTCACACTGAGGATGAAATAGCCCGATGAATTGCTCACTGAATATCTTGACTTTGTTCTCTGCAGTAGTTACCAATCTCCCACTTTCATCCATTATCATCATCTTACTATAATCATTCTTCTTTCTACTTGTCACATATCAAAAATCTCATGAGGACTTTGTACTGCACTTTTGTTGTTCTTCCCTGGCTTGCTCTTTATATTCCTCATGCAATTGACTGCTACCATTATTCATCTTGTGCTGCCTCCACAGTATCCTCTTCTAAATTTCATACTTAATATCACGCATGAAATTTGGAAGAAGAGGATATCCTATTTAGCCTTTTGACTTTTGGAATACATTCACACATTCTGTACAACAATCAAAGCTGGATAACAGAGAAGATTTCTACATTTACTATAAGGAATGCAACCAGTTTCTGATGCAGTGTCCAGTCCTTGCTAACTTATGATGCACCCTGATATTAAGTATACACCTGGATATTGAAAGAATGAAATGAATTGGGAGTTATCCAGCCAATTTGTATTCCATATTGATTTATATCACAAACAAAAATGATGGTACAACATGATTGAATGTTATGCTGGAGGTGTTGCAAGACCCCTCCCCTTCCCATCCTCCCCTGCTGTTTTTTTTTCAGAAAACCAAGGTAAAACAGTGGAAAGTCAGCTACTAGGACAAACTCATCTTCAACAGAATAGAAGATAGCCACATTCACCATAAGAAGTATCAATAGAAAATCAATTCTACCCAGGTCTTGGGTTCAAATCCTACTATGGGCATAGATGTTTGTAAAAGTCTGCTCTGAACAAGCCTGTATAGTTCCTTGAGTTTATCCTGCTAAACCGTAAATAAAAAATGTTATATTTGGACAGTAGTAATCAGAGAAAAGAAGGAATAGCTATAGTATTCAACACTAAACAGAAAAATAAACTACATTAATGTGGCGGTTTAACTTAAAATGATACAGGCAAAATCCAACCTCATGTCAGATCCATAAGGACAATGTGCAGTGGAATTAGTAGATGATGCCTTATGGATGAAAATTCGTTACAAACTCTGAATGTTCTGCCTAATGGGGCTCTGTCACAATTGTAAAGCTGCAATAGGCTCAGAAAATTTGCAATGGATTTATTTAAGCTAAAAAGAAACAAAGCCAGACAGGTAAAATGGTAAACCTGTACTGGAAAGGCAATGAGAATAGGAAACATTGAACATGACGATGTTATGATGGAGAAAAATTGAGATGTTTTGTGAGGTGAGTGATATCATGGGTTACATTAATTGCAGAATGCCTCCTTCAGGTTATCTAGCTTTGACCTTTAATCTTCAACTTACTCTTAAGTTAGAAAATCAATACAGGATTTTCCAACCTAATTTTATGTATTGAAAGATGAATTTTAAAGGATACTTTGTTTTAGAAAGGAGCAGATGACAGTCAAAAGATGCGATGGCTTTATCCACAGTAAACAAATCAATAGCATACTTATAAATGCTTGTAATCAAAACAAGTCTATTAGAAATAGACTTGTTTTGATTACAAGCATCATTATTCTCACATCTAGATACACATGCCAGAAAAAACTTTATTTGGAGAGTATTCAAAAAACAAGTATAATCATCTTAGGAGACCTTAATGCATAGATTAGAGAAGATAGAACAAGAAAAAATTTGGGCTCCATTTGATTTTGGTCAAAGATTATTAGATTTTTGCATTGCATAAGGATGTTCAAATCGGAAACAAGTGGTTTAAGAAAATACAAAACCATCGAATCACAAGGTATGGTTGGAATGATGAGCAAAACTTAATAATATATTCATTATATTTGATTTATGGAATTAACTACCATTTCAGATAAAAACTTGAATAAATTCTACATTTATCTGTACATTAAGGTCATCTTTAATGCATGACTACATTATCACAATTACCAACATAATAAGCTACATCACATCTAAAACTACTTAACCTGTCTAGCCTGACCTAGTGTAGTAAAAAAAAAAAACAAGATAAAAGAAATTTCCAATTAGCTGATGTAATTATTAATTTAGGCCATCTGGTTTTTGCACCATACTTTTAGTTTTGGTATTTTATATTACTGTAATCATTCATTGGCTTGATTTATGGTGTTTCACCTACAATCCATATATATTAAGAAAAAAGCCATAGGATCTCCTGATGGCCTTTTTGAAGTTCTTTTTACTTTAAAGTTACCAAACTTCTGATGTTAATTTTTCTTTTATTTTGGAAAACACAGGGTTGTGTTTTATGTACATACCTGTTTAATCCATAGCAGATTAGGCAGGTATGTTTTTTTTTTTTTTATGTCAACTGTGCATCTGGTTTCACTAATGTACAGTAGGTTACATGTACATTTAATTTGGTATACTCCTGGATATGATGTGTTGAATTAATATTAAGTTTTGTAGGAGGTTTAAAAGTAGTTTTTGTTGTATTTCTTTAGATTTCTACTTATTTGTTCTGATAATCTTTAATATACAGGATAGACATAGCTTTGCTGAAATATTATTTTTTCTTTGGCATGTTCTCTTTTTATCCAGTATATTGTCAGTTTCTTTTTATTATATCCATTTTTAACAAAGGTGGTTCTAATCCATTGCATTGTAACCTTAACCTTTTATTAGTACTTTCGATTAAGATATATGTATGTCAGCTTGACAACTGTTTTGAGTTACTGGCCAAGCAGAAATGTGGTCTGAGATTTGTTTTTGTCAATAAGTTTCATGTGAGCCAAAATGCATGCACACACAAAAATTTATTTCCACCATGTTCACTAAATTTACTTTCTAACAACACAATAATAAAAAAATCTTGATGTATAACCAAGATAAGGTTTCTCATTTTATTTACATCTAGATGGCTGAATCACATCTTGCCTTGTCAATTGATTGGAAAAGAGATTGGCTTCAAATCTTTTTTTTGTGGCAGTAGTTAATTATGCTTTCCAGAAGAGCTTAATTAGCTATCTTAGATCGAGATGGATAGATTTTTCATCCTGAAAAAACAAAAGTACACTTCATATCTCATGGTCTTAACTTCTGTGGCAGTATTCTGATGTTCTAAAAAAATCTAATTTTTTTTTTAATGTAATGGAAAATAATTTCTTTTTTACAAGTGGCAGTTCAAATAAAAATTTCATTAAACTATTAATATTAAACTCAGATTAATAAATTTCACATATCAAATTACCTGCAACGTATTTTTATTTTTTTGTCAGAAAAATAATTTCGGCTTCAAAATCATTGGCAAAATTTTTTCAAAAGTAGTTGAGTGGTCAAATAAGCTAAGAGAGCAAGTTCTAGATTGTATTGTTTGGGGGTAAAAGACACTGTAGATCCTCAACCATAATGTTTGGAATATTTCCAAACATTATAGTGTGCTAGTCAGCCAAGGATGGGACAAGTATTGTCATATACCACATTACAAAAGCAGTCCTGCTTATTTACTCCACTGGCTTCATCTTACTATAATCCGCAGGGTTTATGTGTCCATAAAGTTGAGCATTACTTTTAATGAGAAAGTTTATTTAGGATACACTGTCTTGCCATTTTAAATGTCGTAATTTGCTCTCTAGCTTTGTTGTGGATTTATATTTTATCACCAGTGAAAATGTGCTTCAAGAAGAAATTACCTTCCTTACAATATCATTTCAAAACTGGTGACCCTAGCCAAAAGAGATTTTGATTCTGCAAGTTGTTTGAAAACACCTCTTGCATGAATTCTTGATGTGGATCTTCATAGGTAGAACTGTAAGTAAAATGTGGTTCATTTGTCTTATCAGGATAACAAAAAAAAGTGACTAAGAATAAGTGCATGGCCTTTTCTGTGCTTCTTGTTTTTGGGTATTTGGTTTTGATTTTTTTTAAAATTGATTTTTGGCACGGATCTATTCTATATGCTTTACTGAAACAGAACACTACCATACCATATTGTAAATCTAATGAATTTCTGTATGTTTTTCTCTGGTGCACTAGTCAGCCAAGCATATAATTCAGTAAAAATACTGATTCACATGGATTTAATATCAAATGGTAACCAACTGATTTGAAGGCTTCCAGGTGCATAAGCCTGTGGTCACTATTTCTACTAGGTATTCCTGAGGGAAGTTTAAGTAGTGGTAACTACTGCAAGCAAGATTTGCAGACAAATTGAGTAAAATTCTTCAAGTGTATGGCTTAGTAAAGTCAAAACAAAGAGTAATACACTATCTGATCAAAAATATTCAGATGCCCTGCTTATCCCAACTCAATCCAATATGAAAGGCATTAAATGGAATTGGTCCACCCTTTGCTGCAACAACAGCCTTCTATCTTCTGGGAAGGCTTTCCACTAGATTTTAATACATTGGAGTGGTAATTCCCTTTCATTTTTATAGAAGGGACCTGCACAGAACCCAGATCAGCCACTAATCTGGGCTCTGTGCAGACCACTCAAGTGCTTCAGAACCCTCTCATCAAACTGTTGCCATAAAGTTTGAAGAACAGGAGGTGTTTATAATGTTTTTATAAACCACAGCATTAAGATTCTCCATCACTGGAAGTAGGAGGATCAGCCAAATCACGATAAATGACCAGACAATGCCTCCTCCACAACACTTCACAGTTGGCACACCATTTTTGGGCAAGTCATTCTCCTGTCTCATCTTTCAGACTGCCAGATGGTGAAACATGATTCATCACTCCAGATTTCTACTGCTCTAGCATCCAATGGCAGTGAGTTTTTACACCACTTCTCCTGATGTTAGGCTTGCTTGTGGCTGTACTACCATGAAAACTCATGTTCTTCAGCTCCCAAACAGTGTGCAGCAGGGATAAAAATTGTCTGTTCCTTTGGTTGTGCTGTTATTGCTCCTGGGTGTTTCCATTTCATTATAACATCACTAGAGCAGCTGTTGCATAGGTGGCATCATATAATAGTGCCATGTTAAAAGCCAGTTTTTTCATGGGCTGTAGCACTTCAACGCCCATTTTACTATTAATCTATGATTGCAAAACTGTGTGCTCCTTTTATACCTGTATGAACTGTGATTGTGATGTATATATAGCCAATCTACTACTACTAGAAAGAAGTGTCTGAATATTTTTCATCAGATAGTGTAGATTACATGCAGAAAAAAGGTAAACCTGGATTAACTTCATAAATATACCTGGTCTTAGTTCCAGTTTCAACAATATTAAGTTCATTTGCAAAACCACAATGACTTTTACTCACAGAAACTGAAATTTCAACTTCTTCAAGCACTACTCAGATATCTCCATTTTCCCAAATACATGCTCTTTGACTCTTTTTTTCATCTCAATGATAGAATTTTTATATGTGTTTGTATTTATATACCATACCAAAGAGTGTCCAACTTAAAAGTTCCTCTTATGGATCTTTTTTGGTTAAAAATCTCTATTGCATTTTGTCAGATTCATTTCTTGTCTCAGATTTCTTTTCTTTAAAATGTTGATTTTTATCCAGCTCAACTTTCCAAAGTCATCTTCCTTGAAAATTTTACAACTTTCTTTTTTTTTACAATTGCACTGATGCAGCAGATAGAGATACTAAATAATTTGCTATCACCTTTGATCTCACACAAATTGTTCATGTTCCTACCAGAATGTCAGATAACTAACCAAGTTACTGACAATCTTGATCTCTTTCTCACTAGTGACTCCTAAGTATACTGTGGATGTCATTGCTCCTCTAGGCAATTCAGACCACAATTTAGTATTGATTTCTTCTCTCATGGAGCAGCACCCACACAGCCACTCTTATTCACATGTGATCTGACATTATTACAATACTGAGTGGGATGATATTTATGATTTCTATGCTTCATTTCCTTGGTTGGGTTATTCTGATCCAAACATTTACATCATTGAACCAGTTTATATGGATATGGAAACATTATTTCTTCCTTTTCTTTCATTTTAGAAATTATGGACTTTACAACCATGTTATAAATAACTCTTAATATCTCGAAGTTTCAATCTTCATATTAATATCATCTTCTGGAGCATATACAAATATATAGGACAAGCTAAGTTACATTACATACAGTAAGCTAGAGAAACAATGAATTGATCACAAGTTATTCTACTGGCATGACCTCTAGTGAAAAAAAAAAAAAATTAATTATTTATAAACCACATCAAGCTAAATTTACGATAACATGAATAAACATTCTTTCTTACAGACAGTTTTCTTTCAGGTAACAATGATGTCCTATTTTTAGCATTACAATTGTTATTTTTGATTTAGGATCCTGGATTTTCTACAGTCCTGTTTATAGTTGCTCTTAGAGAGGAAATTTCATGGGTCAAATATATGCCTTCCATATGTTTGGGATTTTTAGACCATCATTATTGTTCAGATTGGGGTGGTTGGTAATAATCTCACAGGCTTCTTTAAATTTGAGTTCATACCATATTTTGGTGTGATGTAGACAACTAGCGCTTTTCCAGTGTAAGGTGTTCAAGGGCATGATCAGAAAGGCCAGCTTCACCATAATTATTATATTTAATGTGTCGTTTATGGTGTTTTTGTCTGATAGGAATTGTGCGTCTTGTTTCTCTTATATATGGTATGTTACAGGTGCAATAAATACGGTATACTCCAGGGTGGAGTATACCGTTTTTTTATTGAGGTCTTGTAGAGCTCTACAAGACCTCAATAAAAAACAAAGACAAACCAGACTACAATAAAACTATAACCATTCCACATTAAAGGGACATCAGATAAAATAAACACACTACTATAGAAATACAACCTCAAAACCACCTTTAAACAAAAGCTGGAATTTCACACAGCACTATTGTTCTTTCTCCATGGAGATGTCCATGTAATAATAGTCACATCATTGTTCTTTTTATGACTATCTCATATGATAGTCCAATAAAAAGTTGAATTTTAATTTCATGGTCTGATAGCATATAATTCTTTAGCATCTCCCTGCTCCCCAGTGTAATTCAGCTAATTTATATGCTTTGAGATATTTACTTTCTTAATCCATTAAAAAAAAAAGTTTTAGCCAGATGTAAGTTTCATCAGGACAACTGGAAAAACAAATAATTATACTATTTTAAACAATTTTTCATTTAGAGAAATGAATAATTAGAGGTGAGTAATTTTTCATGTGTTTTATATCATTGCAGCCATTGAAACCAATAATTATTACAAAGAATGAACTGCAGAAAAAAGTCTATGGAGTAGGATATCCAAGTATTCCAACACTTACAGTTGCAGAATTTTATGAACAGAGATATGGTCAGCCAAACTCTGCAAGTGATGCTCCTGGTGCACTACAGTAAGTTGATTTGCAATCTTTATTCTATCATCATCATTCCCGATATCTCAAGGGGTGTGCAGGATACTGATAGTTCAATATAAGTTTACATTATTACTAACTTCCTTTTGACAATTTTCTCTCTCTAAATTAGTCTTATTTACCAGGAGTCTGATATTGTCTATTATTCCTGTCTTTTAAACTCATCTAACTGCATTATTCACTAAGATCTTGGTCTTTCTTTGGGTTTGCCACCCTAGCATCGACTAGCTAATCTTTCCTTCCTCATTCTGTGCCAGGTTCTTTTATATGATTATTCTGCCAATGATGCTATATTTTCATTCCCCTAACTTTTATCAGAACTCGCATATTGGTGTGAATGCTTTCCTGTTCATAGTTTTCACTAATTTCTGTCTTTTACCTTATTATTATTACATAACACCTCAAGGGAGGGCATCTACTCAACAGGTTTCCATCTCCACCACTCCATCAACCTTTACCTTAATCATCACACCAATGCTATCTACTGCCGACCACCACTAGTTGTTAACAGACAATCACAAACATCCATGCCCACGACAGGATTTGAACCCACAGCCTTTTGGCTGGAGAGCGGTTACGCTAACCACCTGGCTAACCAGGCCGGCAACTTACTTGCTTACTCTCGGATAAAGGATTAAACCAAGAATATAATTTCTTGGTATCTTATATCTGTGTTATAAATAATTATTTTAATTTGCTGACATTTCGACCTTCATATTAAGGTCATCATCTGGAGTACACACACACACACACAGACAAGCTAAATTACATTTCACATTGTCTCTTCAGCATACTATGAATTGATCAACGGTTATTCTACTGGCCTGACCTATAGTGAAAATGAAATAAAATAAATTACCTACATCAGAGCTATGTTCTATTTAAGATAACATCAGAGAAACATTCTTTCATATATACATAGTTTTGTTAGTAAAAATGATGTCCTAATTTAACATGACAATCGTTATATTAGATTCAGGATCCTGTGCCTTCCATATTTTTTGGAATTTTTAGCCCATCATTGTTCAGATTAGGGTGATTGATAAGAATCTCACAGTCCTCCTTAAATTTACGTTCATACCATGTTTTGGTGTGATGTAAACATGTGCTTTTCCAGTCAATTCTATGTAAAGTGTTCAGGGCAAGGCAAGATCAGAAAGACCATACTTATTATATTTAATGTGTCGTTTATGTTCCTTTTTTTGATAGGAATTGAGCGTCCTGTTTCCCATGCATAGGGCAAATTACAGGTGCAACGAATACAGTATATATTCCAGGGTGGGCCAGCTGAGGGAGTGGATTTTGCAGGAGGTTTAAAGGTGGCATTTTTGTATTCTGTATATTTTGTCTTATATCTCTTTAATGTATAGAATGGTTATAGTTTTATTGTAGTTTTGTTTATTTTTGTTTTTAATTGAGGTCTTGTACAGAATTTTGTTGATAGTATTTTGGCTGCAACCATTTTTTAGGAAGGCATTGCTGATAACTTTAATTCATCTTTAAGTTCTTGTTCATTGGAGCAAATCTTCAAAGCCCTGTTTTTTAGTATTAACAAGTCCTAGTTTTGGTGTTGGTAGGAGTTTTTGTTTATATATTGGCCACTATGTGTTGGTTTTCAGCACACAGTGCCAGAAGGAAGACATATGATGAGCGTAGAAATGGAAGTGTGTTCTGCTTTTCAATCTCAATTGTATGCATTTGTGTTGTTTGTTTAGGTGGCTGAGAAAAGTGTTTAATATCTGGCAGCCATGGGGCCGGATAGCGAAAACATCGTCAATGTATCTAATCCAGACTTTGGGTTTTAAAGGAGAGGAATCTAGAGCACATTGCTCAAAATGTTCCATGTAAAAATCAGCAATAGGGGAGGGGAGAGGATAATGGTGAGCCCATGGCTGTGCTTTCTTTTTAGAGGTAGAAAGTGTTTTGCCACACACAAAATAGTCAGAAACGCAGTACATGTGCAAAGAGCACCGTGATATCGGGAGAGAATTTGTCCTGTAATAGAAGGATTGTGTCATTGATTGGGACATTTGTGAAGAGAGCAAAGACAGCGAAACTGACTAATAAATCATCTTTTTCCAGTATGATGTCGTTGATTTTGTTTACAAAGTGTTGTGTGTGTTTTTAATATAGGAGGGAGCATGACCTACCAACTACTCAATTGTTGATGCTAATTTCTTGGCTAGGTGATAAAGTGGGGTGTTTTGTTTGTGAATCTTTGGTAGACCGCAAATTCTCAGGGAACATGCATAGTGTGGAATTAATTTTTTTATGGTATCTTTGGGTTTGTGGTGACTGATTTAAGTAGCTTCTCCATTTTCTTTTTTATTCGATTGGTAATTAACAAGCTGATAGGTGCTGTTGTCTGAGACTATTAGATTCATTTTTTCCAAATAAGTAGTTCGATTTAGAATAACTGTGGCTGCCTTTATCAGCTGTAGTAATTACTATGTCCGGATTTAATTTTAGTGATTTCACCGCTGTCAATTCTGATTTTGTTAAGTTGCTGATTATTGTTTTAGTATAATTTAAATTTAAAATGTTAGAGGTTTCCAAACATACTTTATCTGCTATGGTTTGAACCCAGATATTTGGTATCCTTGAGAGAATTACAGACAACTCGGTGAATCATATCTGGGAAACAAAGAAAGCAAAACTTGTATCCAAATTTCTTCGACTTAAAGATCGACAACATTAAAACCAACGGACATATTTGAATTCCTCCACAGTGAACAAAAACAGCCAACCACAAGCCAGTGATGACAACAGTCAAAAGGCACCACCAATTGCCTTCAGCAAACAGTCACGTAGTCAACTAATCTAACCACTCCCTAAACAACAATGAACTCGCAGTACTCAGCAAAGGTTTAAACTTTGCCGTGGTACCCAGAATGATTAACAAACTTGATTTTATTTACCATATAGAAAGCTTAAGATTTATCCCAACCACCATAGCAGATAAAGTACGTTTGGAAACCTAACATTTTAAATTTAAATTATACTAAAACAATAACCAGCAACCTTACAAAATTGGTATGGACAGTGGTGAAATAACTAAAATTAAATCCGGATATCGTAATTACTAGAGCCGATAAAGGCAGTGCCACAGTTATTCTAAAGCTAACTACTTATTTGGAAAAAATGAATCTAATAGTCTTGGACAACAGCACCTATCAGCTTGTTAACTATGATCCTACCAATTGAATGAAAAAGAAAATGGAGAAGCTACTTAAATCATGGCCTGAAGTTATACCGTTAAAAAATTAATTCCACACTACACTCGCTCCCCAAGAATTTACAGTCTACCAAAGATTCACAAACAAAACACATCACTCCTGCCGATAATCGAAGGTATAGACAGCTCCAGTTATCACCTTGCCAAGAAATTAGCATAAACACTCAAGGAGTTGGTATGTCATTCTCCCTCCTATATTAAAAACATTTTGTAAACAAAATCAAAGCCATCACACACTGGAAAAAAATTATTTATTAGTCAGTTTCGACGTCTCTGCTCTTTTCAAACTTCCCAATCAATGAACAGTCCTTCTGTTACAGGACAAATTCTCCTGATATAACAGCACTCTTTGCGCATGTACTACGTTCTGGCTATTTTGTTTGGCAAAACATTTTCTACCTATAAAAAGAAGGCACAGCCATGGGCTCACCATTACCCCCCCATTGCTAACTTCTACATGGAACATTTTGAGCAACGTGCTCTAGATTCCTCTCCTTTAAAACCGAAGGTCTAGCTTAGATACATTGACGATGTTTTTGCTATCTGACCCCCATGGCCGCACACAACACAAATGCATACAATTCACAATTGAGATTGAAAAGCAGAACACACTTCCATTTCTAGATACATTTGTCACACGTCTTCCTTCACTGGAAACTGACACATACTGGCTAATATATAAACAAACTCCTACCACCACCCAACACAAAAACTAGGGGTCATTAATACACTAAAAAATAGGGCTTTGAAGATTTGCTCTAGTCAACAAGAACTTAAAGATCAATTCAAGTTATCAGCAATACCTTCCTAAAAAAAAATGGTTACATCCAAAATACTATCAACAAAATTCTGTACAAGACCTCACTTAAAAGCAAAAATAAAAATGACTACAATAAAACTATAACCATACATTAAAGGGATATCAGACAAAATAAACAGAATACTATAAAAATACAACCTTAAAGCTACTTTAAATCTCCTGCAAAATTAAAGAACTTACTCAACTCATCCAAGGATCCACTCCCTCAGCTGGTCCACCCTGTACTGTATTCGTTGCACCTGTAATTTGCTGTGTACGGGAAACAGGACGCACAATTCCTATCAAAAAAAGGAACGTAAACGACACATTAAATATAATAAGTATGGTCAAGTTGATCTTTCTGATCTTGCCCTGAACACTTTACATAGAATTGACTGGAAAAGCACCTGTTGTTTACATCACACCAAAACATGGTATGAACATAAATTTAAGAAGGCCTGTGAGATTCTTATCAGTCTAAAAATTCCAAGCATATGGAAGGCACATTTTTTTCCTAAGAGTTAATTATAAATAGGACCATAGATAATCCAGGATCCTAAATCTAATATAAAGATTGTCATTTTAAATTAGGACATCATTTTTACTGTAACAAAAACTATCTATATGAAAGAATGTTTCTTTGATGTAGTTAATTTATTTATTGTAATTTTATTTCACTAGAGGTTAGGCCAGTAGAATAACCGTTGATCAAATCATTGTCTCTTCAGCATGTCTCTGTATGTATATACACCTAAACTTCTTTTTTTTTTTTTTTTTTTTTTACACGAATTGGGATATCAAAAATAATTTTTATTCACTTAGACTTTAGGATGGTCAAGTAAAAATCCAGAGATTTTTTTTAGCAATCTCATTTCAATTAAGAAAATTCTAAATTCTTATGAATTTCACTTATTGGGAATTCCCCGAACTTCATAACTGACTGCGCATAAAAAAAAAAAAGCAGTTCTTAGCAGTTTGAATTTGGTGTTTGAGTAGACAACACAGTTACTGCATTTTTTTTTAAGTGAAATCAAAATAAAAATCGCATTATGAAATAATAAATGGTAAGCTATATGTAATTTTCAAACTTTCATTTCATTAACTAAAGATTTTAATCCAGCCCTCACATGATGTTGCTGATAACAAAAAAAAAAAGGAAAGCCATTTCCTTGGATATAAAAAATCAAATTTTAGATAGTCTTCAAATTGGGGAAGGTGTGACAGCTGTGGGTAAGCATTTTGGAGTCCATGAATCAACTGACAGATCTATAAATAAAAATGAAGATGCTATTAGAAAAGCAGTATGTTCTGGTGCAAAATTATGATCATACACAAGAGATGTTCTAGAAAAAGGCTGAAAAAGTTTTATTGATGTGGATAGAAGATAATGTACAAAAAAAGAATGCCAGTTGATGGAAATTCCATCAAGCAATCAGCATTGAGATTTTATGAACAGATTAAAAAACTGCAGCCAGATACTTCATCTCAACCGAGGAAAAAATATGAATTTCATGCAAGCAATGGTTGACTGGCTAAGTTTTTTTAAAAGACATGCTCTTCATAATATAAATATTAAAGGTGAAACAGCTTCTAAAATAATTGAAGATGGAGGTTACACTTGTGAACAAGTTTGGAATATGGATGAAATCTGCCTTTTCTGGAAAAAAGGCCAAACAGAACTTATGTATCAAAAATGCATAATCCACCCAATACCACATCATTACTCTCTAGCTCAGGGTATAATTGCGACTTTTAAAACATTATGTCAGACGAACATTTCAGTATGTTTTGAACAAGCTAAATGATGATGAAATACTGTCAGTTATGGATATGTGGAAAAATTTTCAATTATAGATTGATTGATCAGGTGCGATTATTGTTATCTGAATTGAGAGACCATAAACTATGAATGCATGCTGGAAAGCTATTGGCTCCCCCCCGTGTTAAAGAGAACGCTTCTGTTCCCTTCAATCATACTCCAGAATTCCCCAATATTATTATTCCTGATACCTCCAAGGAGTCCGAAGACTCATCGCAGGAGGACACCTACAACTGTCTCAACTACTACACCGAACCTCTACTACAAATCATCTCCATCAATGGCATCTACCACCACCACACCTAGTATTTTTTGTCTGTATGTGGGATGAAAAACCTGAGTTTCCGGGAGAAAAAACCCTGCTATATAATAAGTTTGGCATGTGAAATTGGTGATGAAGGATTCGATGATCTTACTTCAGCAGATATCAAAGAATTGTTAATTGATAAACCTCTTAGCAAAGACGAAATAGTGGAGATTGTTTCTGAGACTCCTGAAAGCGAAGAAGTTAATAATAATGATCAAGATAATCCTACTTTTATTGCTGATATTATTAAAGGCCTTAAACTGGCCAGTAATTTAGGCAATTATTTTGCCCGACATGATCCAAATGAAGAACGTGCTGGGAAGTTTTCACGTGAGCTTAAGTTGTTAATGTCTTCATACAGAGAATTATATTCTTGTTGAGAGGCTTATATGCTGGTTAAACATGATAACTAATATTTAAGGAATTGACAGCATATACTAGAAATATAAATTAAATAAACTTTAATATATACTTTGAAGAGAAAGCCTTAAACTCAGCCCCACAAAAACCTACCATATGGCTTCGCTACGTTGATGATGTGTTTGCTATTTGGCCACATGGCCTGGATTCACTCCTCTCCTTCCTAACACACTTAAACAACCAACACCCTAGAATCAAGTTCACCTTGGAAATAGAGGAAAACAATAACCTCCCCTTCCTAGACACACTAGTCACCCGCCAACCTGATGGAACCTTGGTTTTCTCAGTTTATAGAAAACCTACCCATGCAGGCAGATACATTCACCAACAATCCCATCACCTCCCCCCCTCACAACAATACGGAGTTATTAAGACACTATTCAACAGGGCAAAAATAATCTGCTCAAATGATCAAGCCCTAACCACTGAACTAAATCACATCCGTGACACTTTCTCAGCCAATGGCTATCTCCCCCAAAAAATCCAGAAAATACTGAACCCAGTTAACCACAACCCACCACCCCCTCCCCTTCACAAAAAAGATTACTCTAAATCCATCACCATTCCCTACATCCAAGGCATCTCGGAAAAAATCAACAAAATCTTAAGAAAACATGACTTAACCACTTGTTACAGACCACATAGAAAATTGGCATCCCTTATCTGTTCCGCTAAAGACCAACCACTTACCCTAGACCTACCTGGTGTATACCAGGTCCCTTGCAGCTGTAAATTGTCTTACTTTGGCCAAACAGGCAGGACAGCAAATATCAGAATCTCAGAACACAAGGATTACATCCGATTTCACCAGTACAGCCACTCTGGGCTTGCAGACCACGCTCTGGATACCCACCACAGAATAAGATGGAAGAAAGCTACAGTCATACACCGCAGCAAGTTCAAGTATGAAAGACTATTCATGGAATCGGCCTCAGCCCTTAGGAACATGCCAAACCTCAACAAATTTGGATGCATGAGACTGCCCCAAATTTGGGAAACATTTATCAGAAGAACTTCAGCCCAAAGGCCAAAAACCACCAATATAGCCCGCCAGGGGGACACCATCAGGACTTTAGGAAAACGTTAGCTTTCTAGCTTCAGTTCTCATTTGCTGTTATGTAGTACTTGTGTGCACACAATTCCTTAAATATTAGTTATAAAGAGAATTATATTGCGACTTATCTAAGCATCAACACAGCGATTAATAACCAAGTTCATGCCTAAAACTACTGAAACAACCAGTGGTACTTTTGTTCAAGACATGACAAGAAGAATTCCACAAGTTGAGGCGGAAGTCGATGACGATAATGCCATATCTAGTAGTTCTAGTGATATTACAGTCTCACGAAAATGAAAGCTTTCGTGTTTATTGTCAGAAACTGATAGTGAATAACAAAATTTTTTTATAGAATCCTTAGCAAACAACTGAAATGAAAATTTTTTTTTTAAAGTTATTAAAATTCATATGTATGTGTGTTCTCCATGAAATGTAAATAAAAATCTTATGATTCTAACGAATTGAATGTTTTTTTCATTATTTTGCTTATATTTCAGGTTTGGAAACAATCTTCACTTTTTCTATGGACTTAGTAGTTCTATTTATGGGTGATTTTTAGGAATGTATCTATCGCGTAAAAAGAGGTTTAGGTATATATACACACATACACACACACACAGGGTGATTCAGAACTCTTGGGCCAAACTTTAAGGAGCGATAGAACACACCAAAACAAGCACTTTTCATCATACAATGCATGGTCCGAACTTGGTGAAGCACTAGGGATTAGCAACTACTGTGTCAGGAAATGAAGAAACACAAGAATGAAAGAGGAGATTTAAAACAATTGCAGAAATTACAGAACATAAATTAAAGAATTTTATTGAACAAAAATTACAGAAAGTGCTCAAAAGAGCAACCACCAACATTAATGCAGACTACACACTTTCGACGTAGTGACTGGCGAAAACACCAGGTTTCTCATACAGGGGGAGCGGCAATAAGGTCCTCATTGGAATCAATGGGGCTATCATACATTAGGCTTTTCATATGGCCCCCATAGGAAAAAGTCCAGACATGAGAGATCGGGCGATCATGGTGGCCAAGCGATGGGACCACCCTGACCAATCCATCGTCCTGGAAATGTTGCATCCAAGGCATTCCGCACATCCATGCTGAAATGAGGTGGCACTCCGTCGTGTTGGAACCACATACATGTTTGAATGTTTGCTGGAACGGGATTCTCTAATTCTGGCAAGACCCCTTGTAAAAATATGAAGTACATTCTCCCATTCAGTTGTGGTGGCAGAAGATATGGGCCAATCAAATGGTCATGTAGGATTCCAGCCCAAACATTTATGGAGAAACACCACTGGTACAAATGTGGACGTGTGGTGTGCCGATTTTTGCTCGCCCACACATGAAAATTGTGGGTATTAAAAATGCCCTCACATGTAAAGGTGCATTCGTCAGTGAATAAGACGTATGCATCAAAGTCCGGCTGCACTGCAGTCTGCTGCAGGAATCACTGTGCAAAATCCACATGAGGCTGGTAATCTGCAGGTGTCGAGGCATGCACCCTCTGTGCATGGTAGGGGTGTAATCGTTTGTCTCATACAACTTGCTGCATCGTCAATTATGGCACACGTACAGCATGGGAAATTGCTCGCGTGCTACATTCAGGATGATCTGCAACCCTATGTAGAATTTCCTCTGTAACACGTGGCATCCTCAGACTTCTTGCATGCCATTGACAAAGGAGCCCATTTCGCACAGATACTGGTGCAATCGCTGAAAGGTTTTTACTATCAGGCACGCGTCTGGTCAGAAAGCGCTCTTGGTACAGTCTTTGGGCTTCCCTCGCATTCCTGTCTGCAGCTCCATAAATGAAATGCATGTCAGCCTTCTCCTAATTTGTGAAAGAATCCATCCTTTTTGCACTCCACGGTAGAAATAACGATGACTGCAAAAACCAGCACTTATAAATGTAGTCTAGTGCTTCACCATTTGAGTTCAGACCATGCATTATATGACAAAAAGTGCTTGTTTAGGTGGGTTCTATCACCCCTTAAAGTTTGGCCCAAGAGTTCTGAATCACTCCGTATATATACATATATACACATATATACACACACTCTAGATGGTGAGCTTATTATGAAGGTTGAAACATTGGCATATTAAAATAATTACCGTATTTTTTGGACCATAAGACGCACCTTTTTACATAGAAAAATCAACTGAAAATTGGGGTGCTTCTTATGGTCCGAAGGTAACATTAAAATACGAATCTTTACACTGTACCGAAGCTGTTAGCGAAGTTCAATTACTGGGGCAATATGTTAATAAAATTAGGTACCTACCTTCAGTGGAATACTTACTAAGTTATCTCTCTGTATGTAGGTGAATCACTGATTTAGAGTGTCAATAGTCATTAGTGTGTAAACATATGCGCTTTTGTACGGTTCATTTGAATTATTTTTTATAAGTTGTTAAAATTTTTATCTTAAAATTAGAAAAAATTTGTGTAAAACAAAAAAGGACTTTCATATAAAGTGAGTTATAAATTAAATGTGATAAATTATGCAAAACAATATGGAAACAGAGCAGCAGAAAGACATTTTGGTCCACCACCAACAGAAAAAATGGTTCGTGAGCGGAGAAGACAAGAGAAACAATTAAAACTGCTATGTAAACACAAAAAAACATGCCGTTCACATCTAGAAAAATGGCCAGAATTAGAAGTACAAATGAAAAATTGGGTAACAAATCATTGAAACATGGGAATATCTGTTTCTACGAAAATGATCATTTTCGAAGCAAAACGATGGGCAACTGCTAATGGAATTTTAGATTTTACTGGATCACCATCTTGGTGCTTTAGATTTACGAAAAGACACAGGTTATGCATGCGTACAAAAACCACTCTAGCCCAAAAAAATGCCGGCCGACTATGAAGCTAAAATTACAGAATTCCATAGATTTGTCATATCAGCAAGAAGGAAATTTAACTTTGAGCTTAATCAAATTGTGAACATGGATGAAGTGCCTCTAACTTTTGATGTTCTTTTAAATCGGACAGTAGATTCAAAAGGCACCAAATCAATAGTGATCAAAACAACAGGTCACGAAAAAACTCGCCACACTGTAGTTTTAGCTTGTTGTGTGGACAGAACAAAACTACCCCCCCCCCCATTAATCTTCGAGAAAAACATTACCGAGAGATGAAATTCCTCGTGGCATTATTATCCACGTTCAAGATAAAGGCTGGATGGACGAAACATGAATGAAATTATGGATGCAAAAGATATGGGCAAAACGTCCAGGTGCATTGTTTAAAAAGCCTGCGATGTTAGTATGGGATCAATTCAGAGTGCATAAAACAGAATCAACCAAGAAGCTTCTAAAAGAAATGAATACAGAATTAGCTGTCATTCCTGGAGGCCTTACAAGTCAATTACAACCCTTGGATGGATCTATTAATAAACTATTCAATTTTATGTGGGAAGAGTGGAACAAATGAATGGCAAAGCCAAATCACGATGTTGCAGCAACAGGGCATATGAAACGGCCAACAATTTCAGAAGTATGTACCTGAGTGAAAATTTCAGGGGAAGCTGTGAAAGAAGAGACAATTATAAAGTCATTTAAGAAATGCGTGATAAGTAATGCGATGGATGGTACCGAAGATGCAGTTTTTTTTAAGGGAGTGACAACAATAGTTCAGACGAAAGTAACATGAACGGTGACATTAATGAGACGAGTGATAGTACCAAGAGTGAAGATGAACTGAATATTGCTAATACAAATGATTGTAACAATAAATAAAAATTAAGTAAGAATTTGTAAATATCTTTATATAATAAAATATTTTTTTCTAAAAATCATCTCGTAAATTTGGGGTGCATCTTATCGTCCGAAAAATACGGTATTTATAACACTGTTGTGGAGTCCATAATTTGTGTAAAATGAATGCTGATCATCACCGTGTAACACTAAAGGAAAGAAATAGCTATTGAGTTTCATGGTTCCACTAAAATTCCAGTCACTCTTACTATAGGACATTGCTGAAAAGTACCAACAGATGCACAATAGATACAATGGTATGCTAAAAATATTCACTATAACAAATTACTTCAACAAACTGTTTGTGTAGTCTAGTCCCTATAAATTTGCTATAGCAGGAGTCAAAGAGACGTTTTCTTGTAATGAACTTGGATGTTTGGGACTCCAAATATTCTGATTCTTACCAGAAGTAATCTTTACTGTTTACATCACTACAGTCCTTGTGATATAACATGCATTATCATTTTAATATTCATCTGGGTTGTTTCTATAAAACTGCTACAACAGTCAACAGAATTTTCCAGAATATTTGTTATTCATTTTTCTAGCCATTGTGATATGGAGAGGTGGTGTAAAGGATACTACAATGCCACTATACTTAACACAGGAGTGATACAGTGATATCATTTTAATATTCATCTGGGTTGTTTCTATAAAACTGCTACAACAGTCAACAGAATTTTCCAGAATATTTGTTATTCATTTTTCTAGCCATTGTGATATGGAGAGGTGGTGTAAAGGATACTACAATGCCACTATACTTAACACAGGAGTGATACAGTGATAAATAACTTTCTCCTGGAAGCTGGTGATTATAAACACACATTTCAAATCTCTCCTGTCCAATTTCAGTATCCTTAGCAGAATACTGAAATATGAGTGATATTTGGCTTATATGTAGTAGCCCATGCAGATTTCAGTACATAATGTTCTTCTACAAATAACTGCAGATGCTCCAAAGTTCTGGTTGAGAGAGAAACTAGCAGAACAGATGAGGAAAAAATAAACTGATGGACAGAACACAATCTTTTTAGCACTTGCCTTCCCCATAGTATATGTGGTCTGCCTGTTTCTTTGAGGGGGGGGGGTTACCCACACCATTTTCCCCATTTTTAATGATATCAATTGAGTGCTTATCTGTTAACAGTTCCAGAAGGGCAAATGTTACATTGTCCACATGCTGCGCTGTGATAAAAGATTTGGCTTTGAATCCTGTATCAGTTCTTTTCTGGTGAAGATGAGAGCTGCCAGCAAAGTTTTCCCCTTAAACTCAGTTTTTTTTTTTTTTTTTTTTTTTTTAACTTGCATAGAACAGATAATATATTAGCCTCAGGCTATTTCATTTCTTACCTTCCATCTTTTTGTAGTAACAGCACTACAAAAAGTGGAAGATCTTAACCCAGGTATTTCTCATTGGTTCGCAAGACCTGGGTTTAGATTCCATCTAGGATATGCAGGATTTTTATCATTTCTTTTAACTTGAAGGAAGTTGCAAGGGGTGTTTCATTCCACAAAACAAGCAAAGTGGCCAGAGGACAGACATAACCTTCATAGTTGATTTGGCCATAATTTCATTCAAACCAAATCCTTTGTAACTATATAGCTAGTTTCTTCTTTCACCATTCACTGTGTAGCATGATAGATAGCTTTCTCTTTTTGGATTTCCCCATACATGCTGGAATATCACAGGTCTTCAAACTTTTATTTGTTCTGAACTCAAACACTGAACTGTTTGAATGTTTCCTGTCCATAGTTTTGCACGTAGATCTTGCAAGAAAATATCCAAATATCCTTTTTTTCGTGTGCCCTTTGGGAAGCTAATAGGTATATATTTTTTTACCCTTAAATGAGTACAGGAATGATACTTTGCGACAATGAATAAATGAAGAATGTAAAATACTGGAAATTTCACACTTTTCTGCTAATTCCAGAAGTTTTGAATACGAGGTTAATTGCTCTCAATTATACAAATAGCAGGTTGGTTTTGCTTATACTTAAAGCAACATATGAATGAAATGAGAATATAATTTCTTGTATATATAATATCTGTAATATATACCATTCATTCAATAATAAAACTCACTTTATGGGACCAACTGCTTTTATTATTTTTTTTTTTCAGAATTTTTTCCAAAACTAGAGACCTGAAAGAGATAGGGGAAGTACAGGTTACTTTCTTATGCTCCCACCATGAGTTATTTTCTGATTCTCTCTCTCATCTTGTCAAAATATATATATCTATTTTTTTTTTTTTTTACCTGATAATGCCAGCCTAGTTGGCCAAGTGATGAGCATATCTGCTTTCCAGCCAAAAGGCTGTGGGTTTGAATCCTGCCATTGGCATGAATGTCTGTGAAAATCTATTGGTTGGTGGAGACAGAGTTGTAGAGTAGGTGCCCACCCTTGATGAGTCTAGGGACTCCCTGGAGGTGTTATGTAATTGGTTGGTGGAGACAGAGTTGTAGAGTAGGTGCCCACCCTTGATGAGTCTAGGGACTCCCTGGAGGTGTTATGTAATAATAATAATGTTAAAGTTCAGAACTTTCGAATCTGATTTCCAAAACCGACAATATAGTTTTGTATCAAAGTTTGGTATAAAACTCTAACAAAATTGTAAGGACTGCAGGAATAGTTTGTTATAATGGATAATGTCAGCCTGGTTGACCGAGTGGTTAGCGTATCTGCTCTCCAACCGACAGGTCATGGGTTCAAGTCCCACTGTGGGCATGGATGTTTACGAATGTCTTTAGATGAGAGATGAATTTCATTGTTCAGTGCGAGACCACCACCCCACTTACTGGGTCTCTAGAGTAGGATTTCTTAAAAAAAAAAATAAATAAATAAAATAAAAACTACAAAAAATATATATGAAAATAGAAAAAAAAATCCTTAGCCTACCCATAGTACAAATGTAATATAGATTCACAAATAAACCTTTCGTGGGTGGAAGCCACATAAACAAAAATGAATAAAGAATAAATTATGTGACTTTTGAGTATTATAGTAAGTTTATTTTTGCCATTTGTTATAATGAGTTGACTATATTGCATATCACAAACTCAGCTGACAGTAATTCCCATTGATGTATTTTTCACGTTTTGGCTTTCAGCAGAATGGAATGTATGAATTGAAGCAGTATGAGGGCTTCTTTTACTATATTGTTTTATGTTTGTGAAACATTAAATGTTGAATTTATATCCTGATTATTGAAAATATTCAAATTTTTGCATAAATAAGCACTAAATAATGTACTGACTAATTTTGTAGGAAGAGTCTTCTGAGTATGGCAATGGATCCAGAGGCAGCAGCCAAAGAAAAAGAAAAAAGGGAAGAAGATAAAGAAAAGAAAGACGATGATGAAGATGCAATAAAGAACGCAAGAGAATGGGATGAATGGAAAGATGGTAATAATTCACTCCCTTCCATAATTTTTGATTCAAAATAGAGAGCAATTATAAGACTGGAATTTTATTTCTTTTAATGAAACACATACTATAAAGCTTATCTTTAAAAACAATTTCCTTTTGTTTCCTTTAGAAAAAAATAAGGATGTGAAATTTTCCACATGGTAGCTATGTTTTCTAGCTGCATGGAGTGGAGAAAAATATCTATAGAACATATTTCTGAACCTTAGGATGCTCGGAATGTTCATGAATGATGCTCTCCTTTGGGGGGGGGGGGATTATAATTCAGTCTTTCATACTTGAAAGAAAAGTAGAATTTGAACATATGTCACTTTGCTGCTTTGACTCTTTTTAAGTTTGCTATAGCAAATTTATAAAGAATAAAAATTCTTTGCTAGAGTGAATTGTCACAGGGAAGTTTAGGAGGAGTGCTACCATAGTTCACTCGGTACTGATGATGTCCTTTAGTCGGAAAGACCTGGGTTTGAATCCCATCTGGAACACGAAGAACCTTCATAAGGGCTTTTTAAAGCAAAAGGTGAGTTAGCTGGTGGCAGGGTTTTTCATCCTGCAAACCAGCCAGAAGAATACACAGAATTTATAAAAAATAGCAAATAGGATTTAACCATCCTGTTATGAGTAATAAATAGGTTACTTGGTTGTGACAGGGGCCATTGAGCCTAACACAAAAAGGGGGGGGGGAATGAGATGAGAGGTTTAGGAGTAGGAGGGTCTGTCTCTTATTGGCTTCTGGTAATGTGCTATCCACTAAATAGCTGTTAACTTTTATTTTCTCTCCTCCTGATGTAAGAAAGGTTATTGCATGTCCTTGACTTGCTATTACTCCTTATCTGAATTTTGGCCCTTGATCACCATAGTGGGAAAAAAGAAAGGAAAGCAGAAGCCAAATTAGAGGTAGGCCAAACCCTGGAAGTATCTATTTAAATGGCTAATTAATTTTTGTTTAGATTTTTTTTTTACTACTCTGGTGTGACTGTAGGAATCACCATGATTTTTATAATAGTGAATAACAACCTGGTATTAAATCCATTAAAGATGTTTTGCACTTCAACTCAATAACTTATAAATACATAAATAGTAGCTCCTGGCAGCATGCTTGAGCTGTAGGCTATACTTCATAACCTCTTAAGACAAGAAGATGTTATCTCCTATCCTCACGATTTAGAGAAATCTCTCATAAAGCCACCAGTAAATTGTGCATCCTTGACACACACACACACACACACACACACACACACACACACACACACGCATGATTGTTAAACCGAAGACGCATATATATTTGCAGTCTACTTTTCTAACCTTTGTACAGCTCTATCCATTGCATGTTTTAAAAAGTGCTAATGGTTGGGGTTATTATTACTTCATTTAACTCTTCAAGTAAGACAGCTACTAAAAATTAAATGATCCCAATAATAATAGCCTCTACACAAACACACACAAATTGTACTTAATGAACTTTGGAACTAATATGAACCTTCATATATCCCACTATTATGTTGTATTATATAATACTGGGAGAGGTGAAACATAACATATTCACATCCTCCCCACACACACAAAAAAAAAAAATAATGGAGGGTATTAAAAGGTTAGCTCTTGATCACCTGGGACCTCACTAGTATTGAATCTACAATTCTAGATCCCCAGCAGATCTCAGTACATGTTGTGGAAATATTTACAGCAACCTTTGTTATCCAGAGATTTTCAGTGGAAAATGAATTAATTTGTCTGATACAGGTTTTTCTCCCCCCCCCCCCCATCTTGCTAAACAAATCAGCTTGAAAACACTAAATTTGACATACTATGCAGGGCACATTCAAAAGCAAGATCCATAATCAGTAATCTCTTTGGTGCTCTTCAGTGGAGCAAGGATAACCTTGTCAACCAGTGTGCTGTTAAAATGCAGTCCAGTCATATTTCTCACAAGAAATATCTCGCATCGTCTCCCATTATTTTTTCTAATACCCTGATTTCTAGACAAGATCAGATTGACTGATGACTTTCACCTCTTGGCATAAACACATCTCAGCCACTGCTTCTTCAGCTTCCAAAAAAAGCTAAGTGTGCTTTTACACATCATCAAGTTTGCTGTTTTGCACCTATACAACTGCCAACACAGTTTGGGAATGGTGCATTGAATTCCTCCCTATAAATTCTTGATATGATTCAGAAGAGGACATTCCTATTAATTGTTGATTCTCTTTCATGGGTGTTGTTTTTACCTTATGATTTTTTTATACCCATTTTCATGTTCTTTCTGCTGAACTAGTAAATATCCATGTACCATCCAGCTTCAAACACTTAAGCATCTTACCTTCTTGCTCCTCTTTCATTCCATTTATCTCTGTTCTGGAACAGGTCTCCCTTCACTCTGTATTCAGACTCTGCCATTCAAAAAAACACATTGACTGATTCATTTTTATTCCCCATCCCCACAACGTCTTTGCGTTGATAACTTTTTTTTACCCACACAAAGTGCTATAGATTCTGCAAATTTCCATGTGGGGTTAATAAAACATAATATACTCATCTGATGGTCTAAGTTATCATTCCAATCAGAGCCAAATAGCTAGGTACCTTGGTTTTTTCATAAAATTGATAATGATATGGCAGTGGATTCTCTCTCTGTAGTGTGTGTGTGAAAGATTTTTTTTTTTGATAGAAAATTGCCCCACTAATGAAAAATTCAAATCTGCAAATGTCTTTCCTTAAGAGGAAAAAAAAACATACATGTGTAAAGCTAAAACATTACTACATCTCATGCCAGAGAAGTATTCCTTCCTTGCGAACTTTATGGTAAAATTTGTTAAAAACTTCTAAAGCATCACTAAAGGCAACTCTGTTGTAGCAACCAAATACATTGAACACTGCATATATAAACTGAAAATCTAGCCATGCTCCTTTCCTACCTCACACCCAATAGAATCAAATTTATCATAGAAGATGAAAAGTCACCTCTCCCTGGATGCTTCAATATAAAAATCAACCATATCATATTGTCCACAGAACAGAGAAACAGAGTCAGTTTTTCTGAGAATACTGGTTTCAAGCAAACCAATCACATGTTCCACACTTTTTCATTAGCCAATAGTCACTGTTTAGTTATATATTTTAAATATGATTTTGTCACATTCAGTTCATGTTTTTGTTGGCTAGTTTTCTGTGATTACTATCTTTCATCACTCTCTATCAGACCAGAGAATTGGAAAAACATTTGACTGAACTTAGACAATATAAGAAAAAGGATCAGAACAAGAACAGGCAAGAAAGTACCGAACTTGGTAATCATAATATTAATAACAATATAGTAAGTTAGTTAAAATCTAAGAAACAAGAGGTGATATGGTATGGCGACTCAATCTTAAAATTTGCGCTTGCCGAGGGAGTCGCCACGTTAGTTTCCTAGGGGCGAAAATTAAAAATATGACAAATGTAATAAATAAAAAAGTAAAAGAGATGGTAGTTCTGGTAGGTACTAATAATTTAAGTAGTGACAAATATAGTATAAGAGAAGATATGAAAGGTCTGTTGGAAGGAGCGAGAAAGAAATCAGAGAGAGTAAAACTCGTAGGATTGCTACCCAGATATGACAGTGATAGCAAATGATTTCACGCACATGCTGTGTAAAAGAAAGAAATGGATGCAAGTTTTTAGATGTGTGGAGTATATTTGATGGCGGAAAAGACTTATATAAGAAGCATGGCCTGCACTTGAATTCATTTAGCATCAAGAGCTTGGAGAAATTACTTCTTTGCATGAGACCTAATGCAGAGAGTCAGGGAAACTAGATCATCAAGAGAGGAATAGGGAAAAATCTGTGTGAAAGTTCAGCTATGGTATGCCAGCATGATGAAGATATGAATGTCTTCAAACATGGTTATGTACGTGGTGAAAAAACATGCTTTGGTCAGACCTTTTAAGTATGTCTGGGGAGGGAAAAGAGATAATTATAAGAATAGACTAGGTGGTAATTTATATGTCTATACACAAATGCCAAGAGCATTAGAAACAAAGGAAATGAATTCGTTACATTATTGAAGATGATGTGGCCTAAGATTGTTGGCATTAGTGAAACCTGACTATCAGAATCAGATATGGTAAGTGGGATTGAGTGTAATCGGTATACTACTTTTAGGAATGACAGAAGAGATAGAAGATGAGCAGGAGTACTACTAATGATATCAAATGACTTAAGTCTAGTTAGGATAGAAAACAATGATGGTAACAATGTCCCGTGTAGAATGAAATATATGGTGGGTGTTGCTACAGACCTGGCAGCTCAGTTGCAAGGGACAAAGAAATGCATCACCAATTTATCCTTATGGATGACTTTAATTTTACAGACATTGATTGGGTAGAAGAGAAATCTCATAATAAGAAAGAAGAGGAATTTATTGAATTGTTGCAAGTCAACTTTTTTTAGCTTTCTTCTTTCTCATGTGAAAGAAGGAACTCTAGGTCAAAGAGTGTTGTATTTGCTCATAGCATCAGAAGGGGTCTCTGTTAAGAATATGGCTATTTTACCACTAATTAGAGATCGTGATCATGCTCTGCTTTTTTGGGAAGTATCTAATTATATTGATGCTCTGATTAGAACAGGTTATATGCTGAACTACAAAGCTGAAAATTATGATCAACTTGGGAGAATGCTATCTTTGGTCCCATGTTATCAGTATCTGAATGCATAGTGTTCAAAGAATAAATAGGTTAGGAGTAAAATAGATATGCAACCTTATTAAGCAAGAGATCTACAAGAAGAAGATGATGTGGAAAGAATATTGTTAGAATAAGAGTGAGAGGAGTTATGAAATACAGTGGTGCCTGAGGCTAACAACGGCCTCAGATAACAACATACTTGGCTAACGACAAGTGGCTATAAGAAAAAAATATCTTAGTTAACGACACAGGCTTTCGTTAACGACTCTCGATTATGTGAACCTCTATCTGATCGCACTCAGCCACGGGAAGACATTGTTGAATAGAGAACAGCCACGCAGCATAGCTGTGAAGCTCAGATATGTTTGACCCATCATAGCCAGCTGTTTACGTTTTCCATTTATTGTTTCTTTTCTTGTAGTAGCATACTGTGCTTTATTTTAAAATTTGTGGTTATAAATGCGTTTTATGATGAAAATGAGTATTTAAGCATTTATTTTTTGTGTGTTGGTTCATATAGACAATAAATCGGTGGGTGCATGTCACTGTTCATTCGTCATCAAAAGACAAAATCAAATCTTATCTGTATAATAATCGTTGTATCTGTAAGCTGCTAATCAGTGTATGTTACGGTAAGTACTGTATCTAATATCGTCATCTTGCAAGCGAAATGCACTAAGTCAAAAATTGCAGATTTCTAATTTAACTGTTAATTTTTATTGCAAAAAGTTTTTTTTTTGAACTTTTACTTTTATTTTCAGGTGACGATATGTTCTTTGTATTCCTTGTCTTAGTGTTGTACAATTTGTAATAATACCGTATTTTGCATATTTTTTTTTATAGAGTGAATTTTTTTACCATGTGACAAAATGGGTCCCAAAAAGAAAGCTAGTGAGGGGAAAAAAAAAAAAACAGAAAAATTTTCTCTATTGAACAGAAGAAAGAAATAATAGCAAAACATCATGAAGGTGTGAAAGTTATGCAGCTAGCTAGAATATATGAAACCAGTCATTCTACAATATCAACTAATTGACTAAGAAAGAAGAACTTGTGGTAGCAAAGGGAACTTCAAGTTTGAATGTCAGAGGGCTTCTTTTTGTGCAAATGGAAAATCTATTACTAATTTGAAATCAAAGAAAGAGAAATGGCAGGTGATACTACATCTCAAAATGCAATCTGTCAGAAAGCTAAACAGATTTATCAAGATTTGAAAAAGAAGACTTTGGGATCAAGTTCTGAGGTAGATGATGATTTCAAAAAGGTAGCAGAGGTTGGTTTGACAACTTAAAAAAAAGAACAGGAATTCATAGTGTAGTCAGATACTGAGAGGCAGCTAGTGCTGACAAAGCAGCAGCAGATAAATTTGTCAATAGCTTTACAAGAATTATAGAAGAAGGAGAATACCTACCTCAACAAGTCTTCAATTGTGATGAGACTGGGTTATTTTGGAAGAAAATTCCTAACAGGACATTTGTCACAAAAGAAGAAAAAACACTTCCTGGGCATAAACCAATGAATGATAGGTTAACATTGCTTTTAGCAGCAAATGCAAGTGGAGACTGCAAGGTAAGACCAATGTTAATCTACCACTCAGAGAATCCCCGAGCATTCAAAAAGTTCCATGTCTCTAAATCCAATCTCGGTGTTTTGTGGAAGTCTAACAGCAAAGCCTGGATCACAAGAATAGAATTTAAAGAATGGATTCGCGAAGTGTTTGGACCAACTGTCAAAGCCTATCTTGAGCAAAACAATCTGCCTCTAAAAGCTATTTTAACCTTGGATAACGTATGCCCGTTGGCCATCCAACGGGCATACAAGAAGAGCTACCAGAGGAATTAGATTTTATCAAGGTGATTTTTCTTCCTCCCAAGACTACATCTCTGATTCAACCTATGGATCAGCTGATAATTGCAAATTTTAAAAAACTTTACACAAGGGCACTATTTACAAGATGCTTTGAAACGTGTGAGGCTACCAATATAACCTTAAGAAAATTTTGGAAGGAAGAATTCAACATTGTCATAGCAATTAGGCTAATTGTAAAGGCTTGGCAAGAAGTAACAATGAAATGTCTCAAAGCAGCATGGAGGAAACTGTGTCCTTCCTTTAGTAATGAAGAAACTTCAGATGAAGGACACAAATTGGTAAAGGATATTGTGGCAACTGCTCATGATCTTAACTTGGAAGTAGAGGAAGAAGATGTTGAAGAATTATTGGAGATGCATGACTGAGAACTGACTACTGACGAGCTAAAAGAACTTTTCAAACAGCAATGTGAAGAAAAGGAAATTTCATCTGAAGATGAGGATGGAGAGAAAGAACAAATTACGACTGCTGAAATCAAAAATGTTTTGGCAAAGTGGGAGGAAGGTCAAAATGTTGCTATGAAATGGAATCAGAACTGTAGATCTATTTAATGAAAAGTCCATGCAGTTTTTCAGAAACATTTTAAAAAAGAAGCAGAAGTAAACAACCCTAGACATGTTTTTTTACAGGTCCATTTGTCAAAAATGGACCTGTAAAAAACAAGTCCATTTTTGGTTTGTTGTTGGTTTTTCCTGGTTTTAAAATAGGCATAATTTTTGTCCTCTTAAACTCTTTTGGAAGTCTACTAGTCTGGAGGCTGTCAGAGAAAAAGCAAGCCAACCACTGTCGAGCTTTTTGGCCTGTCTGCAACAGGAATTGGAGCCTTGCTTGGTTTCATATCCATTAGAGCAGTGTTAATATTTTCAAGAGTGAAGGGCCATGAATATAGAGGGTCTGATGGTCTGTTATTTTTCAAATATGCAAGTTCTCTTTTTATTTGAAGAGTGTGTTGTTTGTCCTTGGTGGTATATCTTGACAATATGTGATGCATATTGGTTAGGAGAAATAGCTGCTTGTTCCTGGACAGTCAGGGTGCCACTACCTAGTTTTTTTAGAAGGCTCCATGCTTTTCTACTGGAATGCCAAAAATCAAGTCTTTCTACTGTTTCAGTCCATTTCTTCTGTCGGTTGGTGTCAAGGCTGTGAACGAGTTCATCTGCAATTTCAGGATCGCCACACTCTAGATATTCTTGATACAGTTTATTACTATTCATCCCATCCAGGGATATACTCCTTCCAGAAGCCTCTTGGTATGGTTTTCTTACCTACAGCTAAGACAGCTCTCATGAATCTCTTGTAATTATTGCTTGTTGGAGGGATCCAACGGACATATTTGTCAAGAAAGGCAGCAAATGTATCCCAGTCTGCTTTCTGGAAGTTCCAACGGGGATGTTGGATGGATCCGATAAGGGGTACCTGCAGACCTACCTCTAATATAATTGGTCTATGTTGGCTTCTGGGAAAGTTGGAGAGAACTCTTCTCGATGTAGGTAACGGTTGTCCACTGTTGTCTTGAGTGATGAAGCAGAGGTCGGGGTTGTACTCCCTGTTCCAAGCTGCTGACCTGAAGGAAGATCTATCTTTTGCATCGAAAATTAGGTTCATGTTGTGAATTTCTGCCCATTCAATCAAAGTCTCTCCGCATTCATTGTTGGAAGCATATTTCCATAGCATGTGGTGGCTGTTAAAGTCGCCTATATGCATCGCAGGGTGGCTGGTAGAACTTGTGGAGGCCACAAGAGGGCAGGGGGTTTATACACGTTGGTAATGGTTATGTTCCCATTCATAGTTATCAGATGCATGCCACCGACAATGCCGTTTGTAACTAGGCGGAAATCTTCTAGGGTATTACGTACATAAGTGGCAAGGCCATGTGCATGATGGTAAGTGGCTCCAATGATAATGTAACCAGGAATTCGGCCCCTGCGGTGGAGCTGATCCTCATCCTTACAGTGAGTCTCTTGAATAAGAACAATGTCATCATTATTGTCATATCAAATCTTTGAGAGGTGTCCACATTTTGCTCTACATATACCCTCAATGTTAATTTGGCAAATTCGAACCATAGGTCCAATATTCCTAGTCATCTTGTCCTTAAGAGAGCTAATTCATGTGTTTGAGTTCATGTGTGCTGTAACCAGGAGATTGAGAAGATAGTCTGGTTGCCAGGTCGCTCTAGCTCTTTAGCATTATCCAGAATGCACCATGAGGAGGTGAGCTAGGATTGCACCCCATTATTCATTATCTAGATCACATTATGAAGGAAAGTGGTATTAAACATGATATCAGAATTGGAGATGTTAATGTCAGCTCTTTGCTTTATGCGGATGATGTTCTTACTTCTAAATAAATCCGCTACAAATTTGCAAGATTCCCTGACTAAATTGAATAACTGTTGTAATAGATATGGTATGAAGGTCAGCATTAAAAAGACAAAAGGTAGAATTGTTGAAAATGTCAACTGTGTTGTGAACGGGGAACCTGTGGAACAAGAAACATTTCAGCTACTTAGGCATGATTTTTAGTGAAGATGGTAAATTAAATATGGAAATAGACAACAGAATCAACAAAGCTGGTATGGTAGGAAATCAATTGAATAAATTCATATGGAATAAGAGAAATTAGTTGGAACACTAAATTAGCTATATACAAGACAGTGTTCAAACCAGTTTTAACTTATGGATCTGAGAGCTGGGTCAGAAGTAAAACACTTGACCAAAAGACTAGAGACCACAGATATGAGAATCCTGAGAAAGATTAGAGGGGTGAACAGATGGCATCAATGGCAATATCATATTAAAAATGAGGATATTAGGAAAGAACTTGACATTGTTAGTAGAGCTAATCTGTGGTATGGTCATTTAAGCAGAATGGGCGAGGAAAGATTGGCAAAACAAGTGTTCTCTGTGAGGTTGGCGGGAGTGCCTTAGACAACAGAAATATAAGATCTGATAATGTTGGAGTCTTGACAAGTAACAGACTGATTTGGAGGAAAATTGTAGATAGGAAGTTAGTAATGATGTAAATTTTTCATGTAGTACTATCATATCCTGTACACCCCTTGAGGGTACATGTCAGGAATTTGATGATGAGTATAAATACAGTATTTGGATTTGTCTATAGATGGACTGATTTCTATAAAATACAACATGACCCATCAAGAAAGAGCAGCATTTACTTCAGGAGTTTCTTAGAAACTAGTCATTGTAGCATTCACAGATGAAGAGATTTATCAAAGAAAATGTAGTAAAATTCAAGCTGGAGATATTCGTATTGCTCCTGTAGCAAAGATAGTAAAGTAGAAATTAGTCCAGAAGCTTCCCCTGCAGTTAAGGAACATGAAAACAGTATTGTTACAGAAAATAAAAAAGGAAATATATCAGAAATGACAGCAGGATTTTTAGAACAGTTCTAAAAATCCTGCTGTCATTTCTGACAATTATTGTTGGTCCGAGGCACTTGGTGATCATGATGTTAGGTTTACAGTACTTTCTGTATCTGGGAAATTTGTGAAAGTTGACATTGAGCACATGTATTGGAAAATGGCTTAGTGTGGTAGATGGTGATTTAGTGTCGAAGGCTCCACCTGGACTCTGGTATAAAAACCAATGTGTATGTGAGCTTAGAAAAAAGTCCAAGAGAGAGAGAGAGAGATGGGATGCATTGTTGGAAGAAAACTTGAAATAGAGCTCACGTTATGAAGAATTGGGTAATTCACAAAGTAAAATTGAAAAGCTTATTTTTTCTCCCAGAAACTCGGGTTTTTCATCCCGCATACAGACAAATTGGCCCTTCAGAACACACGCAATTTACAGCCAAAAAATACTAGTTGTGGTAGTGGTTGGAAGTGGGCGGTAGATGGCGTTGATTCGTAGTAGAGGTTCGGTGTAGTAGGTGTCCTCCCGCGATGAGTCTTCGGACTCCTTGGAGGTGTCACGAATAATAATAATAATAATGAAAAAACTTTGAAAACCAATAGCACAAGAAATTGTAAATAAGGTGCAGTAATACACTATCTACCAATAATTGTCCAGACATTCCTGTTATTTGAAGTTATGGAACTTTCCAGGTTTGTTAATAACATAAAAACCAATGTACACGTTGTACGGCAACATGATATGAACTCAGTGGCTTTGAGAGGTGTCATCTTGGGCTGTCACATTGGTGGCATGTCCATACCTGCCATTACTGCTCAACTGGAGCATCCAAAATCAAAGGTTGGTAATATGATCAACAAATGGAGACATTCTGGCATCACTAGTGCAGGAAAACATCTAGGGCAGCCACCACAAATAACTGGAACACTATCACGGATGGTCTGTGCCAGCTACAATTGGCACAGACCATCTGTGATGAGTTCCAGAGTGCAATTAACATCATGGTGAGCACTAATATCATATGAAAAGAACTCCATTTACTGGGTTTCCACAGAAGAGCAGCAGTACACAAGCCGAACATCACATAATGAACAAGGTGGCTCATCTGGCCTGGTGCAAAAAGCATGTGAACTGGACAATTGATCAATGGAAAATGGTAGTCTGGAGTGATGAATTAAGGTTCACCTGTTTCCAGCCTGATGAATGCTTGTTTCCACAGTGTGTTGTGCCCAAAGTAAAGTTTGGTGGTGGAGGAGTAATGGTGTGGGATGCATTCAGCTGGTTTGGAGTGGGATCATTGGCCATTGTCTGTGGTTCCATGAAGGCAGCTCAGCTGATATCCAGAATATCAACCTTGATATTCTGGATAATCAGGTGCTTCCTATACTGTAGAGTTTAAATGACTGCTCTGATCTATTTAGCATCCTGACCTCAACCCCCCTCCCCATCAAACACCTGTGGGATGAATTGGAGTGGTGATTGAGGTTCACTGCAGCACATCCTTGATCTTTCACTGAAGTTAATACTGCTTTGATGGAGTAATGGAGACAAATTCCACCTAATGTGTGCTGCACATTGGTGGAAATCCTCCTTCAAAGGGTGCAGGAGATGATCAAATATTGGATGAACATGTCTGATATTAGGGTTTGCCTGCTGGTATCAATTGTAAATTGCTAAAGTGTCTGGACAATTATTGGTAGATAGTGTATGTTCAATAATTGAATTGTATAGTTGACTCTCTATAGCAGGTATTGTTGTAAACTTACCTAACAGACAACCCCCCCCCCCCCACCACCACCACCAAAAAAAAAATTCTTGACTGAAGTTCTACTATAATAATGCTGTTCTAAAGAAAATTCATTATTGCAAATAATTTTCTATAACAAGCCATTCCTGTGGTTCCTGCAACATCTGTATATTGTGTCAGCTGAGAATGCCATGTATCTCCAAAATGGTAAAACAAGTAAAACTAAAGCACTTTTTTCAAAATGCAGTGCGCTACCTCATACAAAATTACAAGTTGGTGTATAAAAATGCTATTGTTCTTTATATATTCTATAGTATACACTAAATACAGTATTTTAGCTGTATTTATCTTTCTTACAGAACTATTTCAAAATTTTAATTACTACAATCCTTTGATGCTACCTGAACTGAATTTTATATATACTTTTTTTTTTTTTTTTTTTTTGTGGCTCAGTGCAAACAATAATTTATTCTGATAATAAAGATTTTGGGATTTAAACCAGCCAAATACTTGAAATAATTGAAATTTATGGCTGATGTAATTTACATTCAGTAATCAATTGTTTAAATTTAGAATCTGTTGTAACTGTTAAAAATTAATATTTTTTGCTATCCAGTAATGACTTATACCAAAAATACAGGCTTAGAAGCACCTAGACATTAGTTGAATATTAATATTTACATTTCAGGGACACTAACCATTCAGAAAAGAGTTACCATTAGGATTACTGGTTAAGATGTGTGGAATTTCTTAAAATTTTACATTTGCCTGTTGGAATGTATCAAGAATATTGATTTATTCCAAAATTGCTCAAAAGTTTCTTCAAAGCTTTTGTATTTTTTGTCATGTATACAATGTAGTATCTGTGAACTTCTTTGGGAAGAGGGTACAGTTTTAATAGCAATTCACTCAATTTACAAAGAAGGGAAATTGTTGAATGAAGCAACTAGTGGACATTCATACAAGGGAGGACGACAGCAATTTAAGTTGTTGAGATCTTCAGAGATCGAGGAAGTAGAGTTTGCTAACATTTCTAGTTTCATAAGTAGCTGGTATAGTATTTTCATAATAATGAAAATTTAAACAAAATTGATAATAATATACTAGAAGCTGCAAGGAACTTGATATTGTTAGTTGAGGAATGCATGAGCACAGTAAATCTCAGGTGGTATGGTCACTTAAAAAGAAGTGAGGAAAGGTTAGAAACCAGTGCTTTTTTTTTTTTGTCAGAATAGCAGGAAAAAAACCCAGAGGTAGACCAAAACTTAGGTACTGATTTAGCAAGAAGTACCTTAGAAAATCAGAATGTAAAAGACATTAAAGAGTGGCTTATTGAGCCCAGGAGAAGGCATGTGACTAGTGGTGTGTGCCACAGGGTTTAATACTTGGTCCTTCATTCTTTAATTTGAGGGGAAATATTCAGTTGTTTGCTGATGATGCAAACTGTAAAGAGCAATAGTAAATGATAGTGATGTAGAGATCCTGCAGGATAGACTAGCAGTGTGGGCAAAGGTAAATGGTTAATTTTAATGTTGTCAAGTGTAAGGTGATGTGCTTTGGGAAGAAGTGATCACAAGCTGTGTATTATATTGATGGAATTGAATTGCAGGAAACTGATAAGGCCAGGAAGTTGAAGTTTAGAGGGCATATTGCAAAAGTAGCCAAAACAGCACATCAGATTACATGGTTGTTTAAAAACATGCTAATAAGCAGTGATAGGGAAGTTTGATTATTCTCCTTTATAAGGTTTTAATAGGCCACAGCTAGACTGCTGCATGCAGATCTGGTCACCCCGGATTTCATGGGGATAAGTTTTGGAAAGGATCCAGAGGAGAGTGATAAAAAATTGAATCAGGTCTATGGAATGCTCCTTATGAGAAAGGTCTGAGAGCTTCCAAACTAGCTGATAGGCAGAAAAAAGGGAAACATGATAGGGGTTTTATAGCATTTGACATGGTAATTGTGAAAGAATGTGGTTAGCAAAGGTTAGGACTAGATTTTTTTTTCTTTAAGAGCAGTGAATGGATGCAGTGGGTTGCCAGAGATGGTTGCGAGTGCTTCATTAGTGAATGAGTTTAAGGAGAGAGAAAGAGAGATGATATGTATTGTGTGAATAATGGATCTCCTGCTAATTCAATATGTTGAATTTCATGATTCAGAATGGATTGAATTAGTAGGATATTGAAGAGATAATTAGTGGATTCTTGACCATAGTTATTGATGAGTAGAAAATACATATTAAGAGAACTGAAGGTAAATTTTGTGAGTGTGTTTATTTATTTTTGTTTTCAAATAGGGCAATTCTAAAACATTAAAAAATACTATACATTTTAAAAATGGTTTTTTATATTTTACAGAACATCGCCGTGGATGGGGAAATAGACAGAACATGGGCTGATCATTTTGCGGTGTATTTCAACTGATTTCCATATGTAAAAAATATAACTTATAATAAAATGTTTAATAAATAAATGATGTTATTCCAACATATCATTTAAGGAATTTGTGTACTATAAGAAATACACAAGTTATTTAGCAAAATAATATTTTGTATTGAAATGTCATTATGTGCATATCCTATAATAATGACTTTTTATTTGAATTGAGATAAACTTAACAAAAGTAGCAGCAATGCAGAATTAATTATAATTCTGCATTCCATTATTGATAAAACCACATGAACTATATAGAAAACACGAGTGCTCATTTTTTTTTAATATCTATTAAATAAGAAAGAGCTCTTTCATTTATTTTTAAAACTTGAAGTATTTTACTTCACCAACTGAGAGCTACTGCATTCATCTTTTCTATGTGTTTCTTATTTTTCAATAAAAAAAAAAATAATTCTTTTGACTCTGCTGTCTAAGGGTAAAACTGCAAACTGTCATGGAAGAAATAGAGCAGGACTTAAATGCCATAGGTGGATGAAAGGACAATCTGCCAAACTAGAAGAGTCATGAAATGATACCATTTACAATAAACCCAAATCATCCTTTGTTCAGTTCTTTAGTGTATTTATAACAACCTACTCATTGTAAACTAACACATTAGCTCTGTGGGTGGACTAAGGGAAAAATAATCCAGACATTCAGTTTTTGCAGTACTTTTTCTAGCTACTCAGTGCCTCTGATAAGCAGGTTGGCAATAGTAGTGGTAGCACACTGAGCAATAGAAGTCATTATTGCCTGAAGACACACATATCTTTGCCATGTTGGAATTCAAGCTCATCCTGATTATTGGAAAACCACAGAAAGAATGGTGGTTGGCATCAGCGCAGTAGTATAGTTTGCCAGACTAGACTCCTTGGATGTAATCCCTAGCAGTACAGATTACATTGCAAGGAGCATAATTTACCACTGATTAAAGTTAAAAAAAAATTTACCATAACCCTATACAGAACTGTGATTTAATGATCTGCTCAGTGAAGATCACTTCTATTGAAAACACTAAATTGTATTTGTGTTCAGTTCAAAATATTAAGATAGTACTTAAGTATAAAGAGCTAATAAGCTTCATTTAGGCAATGAAAACATTACTTAAATTAAGGGGATATTAAATCCCGCATAGTTTTAAAACCTAATAAGAAACTCAAAGATCGGAATCAGAGAGTTTCTTGCCGAATATAGTAAACTATAAAGTATCGGCGACACTAGCGTTAGCTAATGCAAGTGATCCTAGTACGTAGTACAATACCGGGCAACTCGTTGCAAAGGTGGAGGAAGTTCAGATCGCTATTCTTAGCTATTTTCCATAATGTAAAAGCACATTTCCTAGGAAATGTGTTTTTACATTATGGAAAATAGCTAAGAATAGCGATCTGAACTTCCTCCACCTTTGCAACGAGTTGCCCGGTATTGTACTACGTACTAGGATCACTTGCATTAGCTAACGCTAGTGTCGCCGATACTTTATAGTTTACTATATTCGGCAAGAAACTCTCCGATTCCGATCTTTGAGTTTCTTATTAGGTTTTAAAACTATGCGGGATTTAATATCCCTTTAATTTAAGTAAATTAAGATAGTAGGTTCTACAAATCAACTTAGTTGGATTTTTGAGACTTGAACAATTGTGGAAGCACTGAAAGTACCTATTTTCATAAAAAAAAAAAAAAAAAAACTATTTTTGTGTGCTCTAACAACAAAAATAAATAAAGCGGAGAATGCCAGACTATGAAAGCCAGCCATACTAATGCTTGCCAAATTGGTTAGTGTATCTGCTTTCCACCAAGAATGTGGGTTATTCAAATTCCATAATGGCCACTATGGGCATGGATGTTTGTAAATGGTGGCTTTAGGTAGGAAGATAACTTCATTGTCCAGTTTAGGACCACCTCCCTGCTTACTAAAGTGGCTTGAAAAATTTCCGTGCTTGTTCTTGAGAGCAGAGTATCTCGATTACCTAATGCTCGGTCTATGGTCAGGTTTACAACCTTTCTAGGCAGGGGGAATTCATATAAAAAACCCTAAATTGTTAGATATTGTAAAGCAGAAATTACAGTTAAGTAGGAATACAGGTTAATCCTAAAAGCATTTATAATGATGTAAATAGGAGCCAGGATAATAGAAATTAAACAATCTGATGGACAATTTTGAATGATCCAGCTATGACAACACGTGAACTGTTTTGTATTTAAAAGGGCATTACTTGAGCAGCAAGATACATCTAATAAATTATACTTCACAAGAAATGATATTCTTGTTTTTAATCTTTACTGAAGCACATATCTTCATGACTTGTACTTGGAGGCAGATGATTTCCCATCAAGTTTTCATAATACAGCATATTTCCTTTTGGACATGTATATTATTATACATTATGGACAGATTCATTACCTAGACCTGTTTCAAACCTTCAAGAACTCATCAGTGGAAGCTAGATGAAGATACTTAGAAATAAATCAATGCAAGAAAATATAGTGATAGTTACAGAAGAAAAAGAAAAAATGCAACCATTACCATATTATTAAAATACTCAGGATTAAAGATGGTTGCAGAAATTATGAGAAATTGGGTTTTAATTGGTTAATAACATAGAAATGCCAACTAGTTTCACTACAAGGGATGAGCATCTCTTCCCTTCTAAATAAACATCAGAGAAATACAAATTATCATTAAAAAAACCTGCTTATTATACAATCAAGGAACATTCATCTGTTTTCTAGCATTGTTTGGAAATGATTGGCCAAAAAGAGTCAGGTATGTAATCATTGATTTCCAGATATCATCTAGGATAAGTCCATTTCTGTTGAGAGACCTATGTGAATGATTGATATTGCTAGATTCTTTAATCCAACAAGTTTTCTTTAAGATATGGCATAGAGGCTTTGCCAATTCAATAATATCTAGCCTATACAGGAAAGATCACAAGAACAATGAATTCTCTGAATGCATGTAGAAAGGATACTGTCCTTTGGAGAATGAAGAAGGTTGCCTATGGTTAAAATAAGCATAAGGCCATGATGTTTAAACAATTTATTCAGTCAAAAAGAGCTGGAAAATTCATTGTAAAGCTTCTTTCACTCTCCTGTACCAAAAATTTAAACCTATAAAATATTGTTATCCATAAGTTGGATTCTTTATGCCTTGATCTGCATTGTTCTTTAGCTAGTTTAATAAGCATTGATTTATGGGATAACATCAACAACATGCTAAACGATTCATATACCCTCACTTTCATCTCTTGTAAAAATTAATTGAAATTTCCTTGCCAGATAAGAGTAATTATTAATATCTTGGACTATCATTTAACCAAGGCAGAATGCAGTATTTTAAAAATAAGTCTAATTTTGCCATTATTACTTTAATTATATCTTAAAAAATTAACTTTTTAATATAGTATAACAATTTGTAATTTTTTGTAAATTTGTAACTTTCCACAGAACACTACAAATGTTAGGTTCAAAATTGGCTCTCATCTTATTTGCCAAAAAATAATCCAGAACAGAAAGCTCTATATAATTTAAGAAGAAACAAGAAGATTATTATTCTTAAGGCAGACAAAGGTGATGTAACAGTTGTCATGAATACAGCTGAGTAAATGTCAAAAACATCTCTTGGATTCTTCACCTTATTTCTCCCTTAGACAATGATCCTACTTGGGTGAATCATGAACAAACCAATGATCTTCTTCACAATATGTGAAACTGGTCTCTCCCATTAAAATGGGAACTCAAGTCACTTTGCCTATTAATTCCTCCTAGAATTTGCACGAAACTGGCACCCCTTTATATTTATAGTCAATGGCATAGTATTTGGACAAAAGGTAAGGAGGTTAGCATGTCTAAGCACTTTGCAAGGTTATTTAAGAACCACACTAGAACAGTCAAATTCCTTTATCAAGAACTCAACATCTTTTGTCCAGAAGCTATAATATCTAGACACCCTTGCAAATCTAGTGTAGTGTCTCCCCCCCCCCACCCACAAATGTTCCAGTGCATGAAGTTTTAAGCCTGGACCTCTTATCAACAGATGTTGCAAGACCTTTTAAATACTCTTTCAGTATAATTTTTGAAATGGAACAAATACCTTTGTAAACAACTTTTTTGCCTTGCAGTGGGAAGTCTCCTTCCTCATTCATAAAACTATCAGATCTGCAAAATAATATATATACATACACATATATTACACATACATATATATAATATATATACAATAGCTACTTATCAGATGGATGGAATGTGCTTTGAATTTAAAATGTCACAGTACCAAAAGAAATTTATGATTTTTACTTTCACCAAAATAAACTAAACAATGACAAAAAAAATTCAGATTCCTAGCTCAACCAGGGCTCAGGTGAGTCTTGCATTGCACCCAAAAGACCCAATGAAATAACTACAAACAGTAATAAATAAAACTAGATTTTGATATAGCATCTTCTAGTTACATCAGCCATTACCCTAACAATTGCATCTAGAATCATTTTTGACAATGGTAGATAATTTCTTCACTTCAACTTTGCTGTTAAAATGATTGAATTATAATTACACAGTAAATTTTAGTGGTAATCTTGCACTCTTCAGATCCTATAAAGAATGTGAAAAATGTCCAATGCTTTTGACCTGCTGTCACCTTGTGACACACCCTATTATTAAGTATCCATCTGTATACTGAATGAATGAGGATGCGTTAGCAATTTAGATTTAGCCAACCAAGTGGAATTCTGCATTAGCATATGGGTTAAACAAAGTGATATGCTGGTTCATCAGGAAACCAGGGCAAACAGTGAAAAGTTAGCTACTTAAACAAACTCATCCTGAGCATATTTGAAGAGAAAGAGGCATCATACATATCAGTGTAAAGAAGTGGAAGAAGCAGAAGAATTAGGGAAGTATCATATCAATGTAACTGCTGTTAATGAGACAAAGAAAGCAAAAAGGTGAGATACAGTAATACCCTGCCTTACAATGCTTTGCTTTATGACAATCTGCTCATGTGACACTTTAATTACAATCAGGTCCCATTCAAACAATGCTGCATTTGATTAATTTAAATGATTAAATTTAGTGATAATGGTATATTGAATGCTGAGATAGGCTGCAGGTTAAACTTACATAACACTACCTTTTGTTACAGTTTATTAAAAACAAAAATAAAGTGAAGAGTGCTACACTATTTAATACTACAGTTATTTGTAAAAGTTCTTCCATTTCAACAATTTTATTGCCAAAATGGAAAACAATTGTGTAGATTGATGACAAACTATTTGTGTTCTTTAAGACAAGCTATTCAAAATAATTTTTCATTTGCCTAACTGACAAATTAATGTTTTGTCATTTATGCACTTATATGAATACTTAAAAACCATTACATATCTACATTTAGAATAATTAACCAATAATAAAAGAAATTAGACTTATTTGTGATGTGGTCCCACAGAAGGTTCTACTAGTGTAGAAGTGCAGGAATTTTTTTTAGGCTTTAGAGAAAGCAACTGACACAATGAAAAAAGAAAAACTAGTCCTTGTTTATGATATAAATAGCAGTGTAGGAAATGAAATGATGGAGAGAAGAGGCAAGGAATAAGAGAAGTCTCATTGACAGTGATGCTTTCTCCCTGGTGCAGGACACTGAAGTGTAAAGAGGATTTGAAATTCGAAGTGATCACTATTTAGTCTTGAGCAGGATAAAATTGAATTTCATATTGAAAAGAAGAACATGTAAGAAAGTTCTAAAGCTAATAAAAGTTGAGCAGTTCTCAGATGTGAACTGTAGACTAAAATATACAAACATTATTCAAAAAAAAAAAAAAAATGAAAGAGTTTGAGAACAAGAACCAAACTTTGGAGATTCAGTGGCAAACCCTGAAGAAAACATTGATTCAGCCAAAGAGGCATGTGGTGAGGTTGTCTGCAAGGATAGAAAAATCAGAACTCCATGGTGGATATAGGAAGTTAAAGAGGCAGTGAAAGAAAAGAAGAAAGCATATTAAACGTTCCTGGCAAATAAGTCAGCTTGTGCTCTTAGAGAATACAGAGACAAATGTAATAAAGGTAAACACTGTAAAACTAGCTAAACAAAAGTCATGGGAAGATTTTGATAAGAACATAGAAAATAAATATAAAGAAGGTTGTTGAAGAAGCTTAGAAATGGAGGAAAGAGTGCTGTAAAAGGAATTAGAGATGATAAAGGTGACATGAAAACAGGAGAAAAAGATAACCTTGAAGTATGGAGTAATTACTTTGAAAAATTGCTAAATGAAATAATCAGTGACAGCACAGTGTTAAAAAACCCTAAACAGGAATGCAATCAGGAATACATATCCATACTTGAAGTAGAAAAAGCCATCAAAAGCCTGAAATGTTGAAAGGCAGTGGGAGTAGATGATATTCAACCAGAAATGCTCAAGTATGGAGGTATAAAAGTCTTACAGTGGCTTAGTTACAAAGTCTTACACTGCATAGTTCAGAAGGCCTGGACAGAGAGACGAATTCTAGATGATTGGAGTACAGCTCTCATAGTACCCATACACAAAAACGGAAATAAAACAATGTGAGAATTACAGAGGTATTTCTGTACTGAGTGTTACTGGTAAGATTTATGCAAATATACTTGAGAAGTGGTTCAGAAGGATTGTGGAAGGGAATCTTGGTGAAGAACAAGCTGGATTCAGGCCAAATAGAGGCTGTTAGGACAGATTTTTACTTTACGACAAATAGTTGAGAAATCATGGGAATATAACAAAGATCTGCAAAAAGGTATATGACAAGGTGCCAATAGAAAAGCTATTCAAAATGCTACATTTGTATGGTGTCAATGAGGCATTATATCAAACAATACTTAGAAAAATACTTTATATCAATACAATACTTAGTCTTTATTTGAGTTGTAAGTCAGCAGTAGAGTTGAAGGAAGTACAGGAAGATGGTTTAACGTTAAGTCTGGTGTCAGACATGGATGTACATTATCACCTCTTATTCATTATCTATATGGATCACATTATAAAAGGAAAGTGGTATTAAACCTAGTACACTTTCTGCAGTAATACAAAATTGGAGATGTTAATCTCAGCTCTTTACTTTATGCAGATGATATTATACTTTTTAATAAAACCAGTAGAAGTCTGCAGGATTCCCTGGCTGAATTGAATAAATGTTGTAGTATCTTTGGTATGAGAATCAGCAATAACAAGACAAAGGCAACGAAAATATGCAGAAACGTTGAAAATATCAACTGCATCGTGAATGCAGAACCTATAGTAGGCACAAAATGCATACAAGACAGTGTTTGTTAAAACCAATTTTAACTTATGAATCTGATAGCTGGGTTAGAAATAAAACACTTCAAAGACTGTACATATGAGAGTCTTGAGCAAGATTAGGGATGTGAACAAATGGCAATATCATATTAAAAATGACGATATTAGGAAAGAACCTGACATTGTTAGCATCCAGGAACGTGTTAGCAGAGCTAATATCAGGTGTTATGGTCACTTAAACAGAATAGGAGAAGAAAGATTAGCAAAACAAGTGTTCTCTGCCAGGTTGGCAGGAAAAAGATCCAGAGGAAGACTGAGATATAGGTGGATTGACACAGTAAGAAATGTCTTAGAAGATAGAAATATAAGATCTGATAATGTTGGAGTCTTGACAGGTAACAGATCGATTTGGAGGAAAATTGTAGATAGGAAGTCATGATGCAAGTTTTTCAAGTAGTACTCTCATATCTTGTACATGGCAGGAATTTGATGATGATTAAGAATCAATAGCTCATCAAATTCCTAATATATACCCTTATGAGGTAAACAGAGACTATAATAATATATGACTAAGTTTACATGATTATTATAACCTTTTATCCAAAATTTTCATCAAAATTAATTTGCTATTTGTCAGTACAGTCAGATATTTCTGTCTTCAAGGACACTTCTAGCTGCATCACTTCATTACAACTTGGTCTTCCTCTAGGACACATATGGGCCTAATCTATTTCAGCTAAGTTTGTCTGATTCATGATGGGAGAAAACATGGTGTGTTCTACTAACTCACATTAAGCTGACGTCATATGACTTGCGCAAAACACAATATGTTTTCTCCAACCAAGGTCTCTTTCTCACTTTGACTAGCGGCGTGTGTGAATGTTATAACGTGTCAGCAGTTTGGTACTTGCGTTGGTGTTGTGCTTTGTTCAGTGCCTGCATTGATTTATGTTCTGTTCAGTACCTGCAGTGCAGAAGACAGTTTTGTTTGACAGTTCTGAATATCGCTTATAAATTTGGGACAATGTCAAGGGTTATTGCAAAAAAGAAAAGAAAAGTAGATGCAGAGAATCGTCAATTTCAAGACAACAGGACGGAGGATTATTATTTTATTCTAAAATAAAGGTGTGCCTGTATGTTTGCTGTGCAACGAATCCGTCAACAAAGATTACATCTTGAAGAGACACTTTACTTCGATTCATGCGGATCACCCAAAAATTGATGGACAACTTCGAAAAGATGAAATACAGAAGTTGAAGAAGAACTTGAATACCCAGCAGCAAATGTTCAACAAGCAAAGAACGCAATACCACAACATTGTGGTAAGCGAAAAAATCCCTTAGTATTCTAAGTCATTTGGTGAAGGAGAATTTATCAAAGAATGTCTGCTGGATGTTGCAAGTATAATATGTCCTGAAAAGAAAAAAGACCGAGAACATTCGTTTGTCGAGACGTATTGTTGTCCGACGGATAGAAATTATGGCTGATGATATCAAAAAGAGTTTAAAAGAGAAGATTGGAAGCATTTTCAATTGCTTTGGATGACATCACCGATGCCTCCGATACAGCACAACTAGCAATATTTATTCGAGGAGTTGATGCTGATTTCAACATCACAGAAGAATTATTGGCGCTTCGGCCGTTAAAAGGAACAACTACCGGTGAAGATATATTTGAAACAGTCAACACAGTCTTCGAGAGATTTGGGCTTAAATGGAGTTCACTATTTGGCATATTGGTGCACAGAAGGGATTTATTGAAGTAATTCATGAAACAGCAATAAAACTACAGATCCATCCGGAAAATTTAACAAATTTTCACTGCATTATCCACCACCAAAATCTGTGTGCGAAATCGATTAAATTCACAAATGTTATGGAAGTTGTAGTAGCCAGTATTAACTTTATTAAGTCACGTGCATTTAATCACCGCCAATTTAAGGAGTATTTGGCAGATCTATTTTCGGATTATGAAGATGCGTCTTATTATTGTGAAGTGAGGTGGTTGAGTAAAGGTAAAATGTTAAAACGATTTTATGATCTGAGACAAGACATTGCAGATTTTATGGACATAAAAGGAAACACAATTAACCAAGTAAAAGATGATGAGTGGGTGTGTGATTTAGCATTCCTTGTAGATGTCACCGGATACCTGAACGAACTGAATCTTAAATTGCAAAAACAAGAACAATTGGTTCATGAACTGCATGGACACGTCAAAGCTTTTTGTAATAAACTAAGATTGTTGGAAAGTCAGATAAGAGCTAAAAATTGTTATCATTTTCCTTCTCTGGCAACTAATAAAAATATCTCTTATAATTGTTATGGAGATTGAAGGCACTAATAGAGCAATTTGATACAAGGTTTGTCAACTTCATAAACAAAGCCTCCACATTCGCTATATTTGCTCGTCCGATGGATGCTGATGTAAATAATGTACCAAAAAACTTAAGATGGAACTTAATGAGCTTCAGGTGGATTTAGTGCTAAAATCACAATTTAACAACATTGCTTTGACGGATTTTTATAAATTTTATTTGGTGGAAGAAAAATATACAAATTTACATGCCTTTTCAAGAAAAATCATTTGTCTTTTCGGCAGCACACGTGTGAACAGTTTTTTTCGAGGATGAAATATAAAAATTCGGACAAGAATAATGGACGAAAACCTCGAAAATTCTATGTGATTATCCTTAAGTAATATTAACGTCAATATTGATAGTCTCGTAGTTGAAGTACAAGGTCAATCTTCATTAAATTGTTATGTCGTTCATTATATTATAAAATTTATGTAGAGCTTTATACCAAAGCATTATATTATAAATAAATGAAATATGAAGTAGCAACTTGTTTTAATTCATTTATTTTATTTAATAATTTGGTCCGGCCCTTGACTCGGAGACAGAATGATAATTTGGCCCCCGAATTAGGAAAGGTTGCCCATGCCTGCTCTAGGACATCTTCCTGCCATCTTGGCTTCAAACATCTGCTTATGCTAACTTTTCCTCTCTCCCATTCTGTTTAAGTGGCATACATCCTAGATCAGTCCTGCTCATACCTTCTTCAATAAAAACTAAGGTTGCTTCCTAATATCTTCATTTTTAATATGATTATGCCATTGATGCAATCTGTTCACTCCCTTAATTTTGTTAAGGACTGTAAGGGATATGATGTTTTCCATTTTCCTGCCTATTTTCATGGTTTTTGTCCTTTTATTGCTGATTTTCATATCAAACTTTTTATTTAGTTATTTTGCACTGGATTTATTTAAGAGTATAATATCATCTGCATAAAGAAAGTGCTAAAATAATTTGCAAGATACTATCATCCTAATAAAGATAAAATACTGCTGTGACATATGCCAGAGAAAGGGATGGAACAATAAACATTGTTGAATTGGAAGTACAATACTTAGAATATTGCAGAATCTCAATGCAAATATAAGCACCTCCATACTGCAATTGAAAGAACAATGGGATATTGTGCCCTTCAACAGGAAAAGATCCAAGTTCGATTCTTGTAATGATGAGAGGAATCTTTATATGGGCATTTTCAAGTGAAGGTGAGTTAGCCAATCTTATATGGAGGTTGCAGGTTTATTTCCCAGAAACTCAGGTTTTTCATCCAACACACAGGCAAATCGGCCATGAGAACACATGCAATTTACAGATAAAACATTGTTGGTGGTGCACATTTTTTGTAGTTGGAGATAAGTAGCAGCAATGGTGATGTAGTTGGAAGATTAAGTAGTAGGGTAGATGATGAGATGTACTGTATGTAGTCGAGTAGGGCACTCTCTTGTGATGCGTCCATGTACTCTTTGGAGGTGTCACATTATTATTATGCGGCTGTATGATTAGATGGGATAATCAGTGTTTTAAGGCTTAGTGCTGGGAGAAACTAAATGCCTGGTCTTTAGTCCATGTATTTCACTTAGTTTTCTGTGTGTGTACTCTGATGGTGTCTCAACGACAGATGAAATATTGGAAGAATTAATATTTTTAAACCTTTGTCAGTGCTGTTTCACTCCATTAAGCCTCTAACATGGGAATTAGATGGGATATCAGCTTGAATCTTACAAGAATGTGTGAAGGAAATGGCATTGCCTCTGATTAGGCTGTTTAACTTAAGTCGTATATTGGTTAAGTTTCAAGGGAGTAGAAGTGGGACAAAATAGTACTGTTGCATAAAGGAAGACTGCAGTAGCAATTATAGACTAATGGCCTGTGTAGTTCTGTTAAAGTGGCATTTGCATCTATAGTACTAAGCCATATTCTCAGTTCAAGCCTAGTCACTGGCCAGAGGAACATTTTCTAAACCTTTCTTTGATTGCTTCCCGAATTAGTTGATCTCTGACATGGGCAAGTGGGTTTTCCCCCCTGTAAATTCAAGAAAATCTGCCATAGAACCCACACTATTTCACACCAATAATATATTGTATTAGGGACTATGAGATGGCAACACTTGTCTGGCTCTCTTCATCGGAAGCTGTTTATAATTAGTGATAATCTTGGGCCAGTTATCTCTGATTGGCTGCCAGTGGAGACTGAGGAGGTAGATAGGGAATAAAAGACATTAGCAATTTTTTTTTCTTTCACAAAAATTATAGGAAATGTTAGTCAAAGAGAGAATTCAGGAATGAGTGGATAAGAATATGACACTATGGGATTCAGCATGGCTCTTTGATGGGTAAGTCATGCTTTAAAAATTTGCCAACTTTTTTTTTATAAAAGTGATGGCCGAGTTGGATAAAGGGAATGGGTATGCAGTGATGTTGCTGGATTTTGCAAAGGCATTTAAGAATAACTTTGTGGAACTATGCAGAACTTTGTTACACAAATCGAAACAAATGGGGATGAAGATAAAGATGAAACTTGTGGTATGGATATGAAGTAACTGATGGACAGATAGCAAAGAGTAGTATATGGGGGAGCAGAATCCAGAAGAAAGCAAGTGACCTAGTGGTGTGCTGCAAGGCTCTGTGCTTGGATCACTACTATTTAATTTGCACAAAAATTATATAGGAAACTGGAAACAAATGTTACGGCATTTAAAGGAACTGAGCCAATAAGAAACAAAATAATTCTAAATAACAAGTCAATAATTTTAATTATCTTGATTGTAATATATGCTATACTTAAAAATTGATCCAAAATAAAAATTAATCAATTCATCAAAATTATAGGCATGATTTATTAAGCGGTGCCGTGAGGCAGGCTGTCTCTATGCTACATCCTGTCGACGGTACTGGATGAACTGTATTCCAGGAAATTGATAAAGCAAGGAATTTGGGGTTGTGGGTAGACAGATAGTTGGAGTTCATAGAGCATGTTGCTAAAGCAGCTCATAGACAGTGGCGGATTAAGGAGTGTTGGGGCCCCCTAGGCAAATTATATTTGGGGGTCCCAAAAAATAATAATAATAAAAAGATTTTAAAAAAAATAAAAGTTAGGTGGCAAATAAATGAAATTTTGTATTTCGAATTTTTTGAACTTCTGGATTTTGCTGCCTTAAAGGATGATAAATAATGAAACTTTTTAGTTTAATGAATATTTTTTTGTGTCGTTTTTACAAATTTCCTTTGCGAATTTTAGAATCCGCAAATTTATTGATTATGTCTTCAAAGTTTATTTTTTTGGCAAACTTGTGTTCAATGGAAATTTGGGATAAGGCATTTAATCGCTCGACTCATTACAGCCCTCTTGATTTTTTTTTATTAATGCCATTTTAGAAAAAGATCGTTCACCTTCCCACACTCCGCACGCCAATGTCAGATATAGTCGAAATGCGATACTCACGTTTGGATTTCATGGACAAAATTTTCTTAAACGTGCAGTGGCGGCCAGTGAAAATTTTAAGTGGGGATGCTGCATATACAAAAAAAAAAAAAACTTTTTTTTTCCTAATCAGTAACGAATTTATTAATAAATAAATTTAGATATTTGAAATTGCTTTATTACGGCGCTTGGCCGCACGAAGGAAGACTTGGTTTCGAGTCTAGTCGGCGACTAGAGGAAATTTTTCTAAGCTTTTTTCGACCAGTTCCCGAGTTAGTCAATCTCTGGCACGGGCAAGCGGGTTTTTCCTCCCGGAAACTCGGGTTTTTCGTCCTGTAAACTCAAGAAAATCGACCGTAGAACCCACATTATTTCAGACATTAAATATATTGTGTTAGGTACCACGAGATGGCGGCACATTTGAGCCGTCTCTCTTCACTGTGTACCGCTTAATTAGTAATAGCCTTGGGCCATCTATCTCTGATTGGTACCAGTGGAGACTGAACTGCCCACTCAGTCTTCAAAAGTTAGATAGGGATAAATGGCCTCGCCTACTCCCCGTATACGGGAATAAAAAGGCGTCAGCTGATTTTTTTTTTTATTAAAAATATTTCATCCTCACCACGAACAAACGCCAATAATAAAAGTTTCGTATCAATAGCAATGACAAGCGCAAACGAATATCGGCGTTAGATCGCAGTGCATTTGTTTCGTAATCTAAAGCGTTAATCGAACAATTCCAATTATTAACTATTCAATCAATGTCAAAACATAAGCTGCAACCTTTAACATGTTGTACTGCATTTATATAATGTTGTAAGCATTGTTATTATTTATAAACACAAACAACTTTTAATTTTTTCCTTGGGGGTGGGAGTAGTGCAGTGTCGCAGTGCTTATGTATGGGCCGCCACTGTAAACGTGGGTATGATATTTCCTTCATTTTCGCCCTTTTCCTCGATGTGAAGCGCGACATGTTGATGAAATTGAATTATTTCATTTTCTAAATGTTCTTCGAGATCGTTTGAATATTTTGCAACAAGTTGTTTAGCTGCCTGTTGTTTCTGTTGTAAATTAAAATCTGAATATTCAAAGAGAAATAAAAAGTTTGAATGAAGTTTTTCATAGGCAAATAATGAAAACTACACTCAAATAATGAAAACAAATAATGAAAGTCACACTAAAAAGTTATTTTTGAAACAAACACCTCACTCTTACACGATTCAATAACAAATGAAGTTAAAGAGCAACCAGGCGAAACTTCCTATCTCGGCAATGCAATCAGTTTTCGTGACCTCGAAGCTGTCAACAGCGCCATGCGCCGACATTGGTAATGCGGTTTAATTTAAAGCGTAGATAGCGCGCGCTATTCAAAATACGTATTAAAACGTAATAATTGGTTTGAAAAAATTCTCTCTTAAAATAATCAAGATTTTTATGATGTTTGCTGAAAACATTAATCTGTTTTTGGAAGATGCTTTGGCTTACCCTCTCCCCTCCCCAAAGCCTGGGGTTCCAAGGCATGTGCCTCATTGCCTTAGTGGGTAATCCGCCACTGCTCATAGAATTACTTGTTATTGAAAACACACACTAACAACAGAGATAAGAAATGATAAGTCACATCTGAATCACTTTACTCAGACCTAATCACCTGATATTCTAAGACAAAGTGGTGGAGAAGATCCAGATGTGAGTAACAGTGACTAAGATGGTAAGTGGTATGCTTCTTATGACAACTGGAGAATTTGTAGCTTCCAAAAGTTGGTTGATAGGCAGAAACAAGAAAATAGGATAGTAATATTTAAGTTACTTTTAATAACTTGAATGTAAAATTCTATAAGTTTTATAGGATTGACGTAGATCAAATATTATACCATTTGGATAAAGGGAATAGAACAAGGAGTCATCTCTGGCAATTCAGTAAGTGGGGGGGGGGGGTAGTAAAGGTACGAGGTCTAGATTGTTGTTCACTTAGTGAATGAGTGGAATAGTTTGCCACATTCTTATGGGTGCTCTCTCTGTCAGTGAGTCCAAGGAGAGGTATGTAGATAATGTATGGACAATCAGAAGTCATTTCAGATTCCATGGAGATATCCATGCGATATGCGATAATAATAATAACAAACCACATATTTAAGCATTTGTAGTTGAATATCATTTACTCCAAGTGCTTTTCCACATTTCAGGTTACTGATGAATTTTTCTGTCTCAAGTATTTATATTTACTTGTGATTATATTTCTCTTGAATATTTTCTTCCACTGTTCTGTTGCTGCGTGTTTCATTTAACAATATTTGAAGAGTAATTGCTATGGAGATCAAGAATATCTTCAGTTTTTATATCCTTTATTATTTTTAACTTGACTCCATGAAGTTTTGAGCTTGCTATCCCTTGGCGAACCTTATCAAATGCCTTTATTGCCAACTCAATCAGTGTTTCTTCAAGGTTTGCCAATGGGATTCCAGCTTTTGTTCTTTTCAAAAGTAGCATGCTTTCTCCGCTAATATTTGTATATTTAAGTTTAATGGTCACCTCTGAAAGCTGCTTGGATTTCATTTTAACACTTCCTTACATACTTTTCTTCTCAGTATGATATTCATTTTTATCCTGCTCAATAATACTAAGTGGTAATCACTTTGTTTCAAATCACCCGTATACTTTTATTTTGAATCAGTAAAGATATCACCATCAACAATAACAGTCAACAAGACATTTCTTATGCCTTCTCTCCATGAATTTGTGCATATCTTTAGGTTGGAACATGCTGTTAGTAATGACTAGCCAATGTCCTGAATAAACTAGTTATTACTAATTTTCTCCAATCAATGTCTAGGATTCATTTTCTACTCTGCTGTACATAAAGGAAAATATCTCAGCTGTTTTCTCCAATGACTGAAACCAATTCCTCTACTTCTTAAACCTGCTGTAGGAGCATCAGAAAAAAAAAATCAGCTTTAACATCCAGCTGTAGGAGCATAAGCATGAATAAGTTTCCTTGTCCAATTCCTCAATTTGAAATGTACTCTTATCACTACTTGAAATTGCCTGCCAATCAAGAAGTTTACTCTCATGGTTTAGTATTGAATAGTATAACTGCTCTTTACTTTCTCTGATCACTATTGCTCAAATATAATATTATTTATCAGAATCTCACCTGATTTATTTATTTTTTTTTTTCAGTATTGTCAATTACACTGAAATGATATGCTTCTCTAGTTCTTCAGCTAGTTTGACTTCTTTTCTGCCATCAGTCCTGGTCATCTGGTCATGTTGAATAATAACTAATAGATATTATATTCGAGCAGCAGTTATCATGGGAGGAGTAAGTATAGTACTCAACACAGAGCATGAAAAAAAATATTGACTGATTCAACTAGAGAAGCATGTGGTGGAGTTGTCGGCAAGGATAGAAAAATCGGGACGTAAGGGGCAACTGTGGAAAAGAAGCATCAAGCATATCAAGAATTCCTTGAAAGTAAGCCTCCATGTGCTCTTAGAGAATACTGAGAAAAATGTAAGAAAAGTAAGATGTAAAAGTAGTTAAACCAAAGTTATGGGAAACTTTGTGATATTTATATTCTTGCCAAAAGGTAGCAACATGTTCTGAAGGCTATTGAAAAAGCTTAAAAATGGAGAAAGAAGACTGTAAAAGCAATTAGAGATGATAAAGGTAACATGAAAACTGTGGATAAAGATATGCTTGATGTCTGTCATAATTGCTTTGAAAGGCTTAAATGAATCAAGCAGTGACAGAAGTGTTAGGTACAAAATATTCAAGAGGAATGCAATCAGGAGCACATATCAATACTTGATGTAGAAAAGCTATCAGAAAAAACTTAAAATGTGGAAAATAGCAGACATTAATGATATTTGATCAGAAATGCTTAAATATAGGGAGGTTTAGAAGATTTACATTTACTGTATTGCATAAATTCAGGTCAAATTCCAAATGATACACTAAAGTCAAAAACTCACGTGTCTATAAAAAGAGAAATGAAACGTAATGTGAGAATTACAGAGAAATATCCCTATTGAGTGTTCCAGTAAAAATTAATACAAGTACACCAGAGAAGAGGTTACGAAAACTCGCACAAGGAAAACTTGTTGAAGAATGAGCAGATGGGATCAATGGCCGAATCATTTAAAAAATGAAGATATTAGGAAGGACCTTGATATTATTAGCCTCTAGGAATGTGAAAGCAGAGCTGATCTCTGGTAGTATGGTCACTTAAATTGAATGGGAAAAGCAAACACGTATTTGTTGCCAATATGTAAGTTGATTGATACTTCCAAGGCCCTTTGACTTCTCAGTCAGAGGTGCCTTAGCGATGCTCTTAATTCTAGAGAGTATTACTCTCTGTATTCTACGGTATTTTTTCCTAACCTGAAGGGTTAAAAGCCCGTGTTTTATGAGATCTGGAGTGAGGGGAGAAATGTATTTAGCTGCATCAAAGATTGACTAACTTAGGAAAAGGGGATTAAATAAAGTCAGAGTAATACTGAGAGAGTTCTGCTGCTCGCGACAAAAAATTGTTGGTCACGAGTAGAATATGAAACTGTTCTCACTTCGTATTATGCAATGGACTGCTTACACTGTCAAAACTGAATGGTTTAGCGTTAAACAGCGTCGATTACAGAATATGCGCGTTTTTAGGGGTCCAGCAAGTTGTTTTTTAAATTTCACATTCGGATACACGTAAAAATAGAGCTAGAACTGTCACATTATAGACGTTCAGTGAACTGACTGCTCTTATTCATAGCTTCTGTCTATTATATTTTGATTTTAAAACTTTATTATAAACACAACGCACAGAAACGTTAAGAAATAATCCAAATACGTACTTAGAGATTCAGGAATTCCAAAAGCAATAGAAGGTTTCTTTACGAAATTACGTACAATGAAAAACATGACTGAACTTATATTTTATTTTAACTTTATTGCTTATTCGTTTTCGGAAAACTACCTCGTGGTTACACAACCAAATATCGAAGTGGTACTCAAGCTTCTGTTCTTTCCTCAATGTTCGTGCTATAACAGTGATCTTTCACCGAAAACAAACCCAGTTCAACTTCGCAGATGACAGTATTCTGTCATCTTCACTGACAGAATACTGAGATGTCACTCCTTTATCTCAAACTCTATACTATGAAAACAGCGATAACAAAGTACTTATTCGCAACCGCTTTCGTAATAAATGCCTGATCGCCATGCCATTCTTCAGTAAGGAAGGATTAATTTAATCGAATTCAATCACTCTAAAAATCTGGTGTATTTCAATTAAAAAAAAATTTTAAAAATCGATTTCACTTATCCTTGCTTTTAGTACTATTCATCAAGTTAAAAAGATCTTCCTTGTTTCCGGACGCTAATTCTCATTCGAGCTATACTTTACTAATCTGCTTTGGTACGGAATATTGCTTCCGGTGTTGAGAGATTATATCAAAATCTTAAAAATTATAGCCTTCACATATCAGATTAATCAATGATTCCTTCCTTACCAACTCATAGATCTCATCATCAACCCTAAGCAGTCAGCACTTTCTAGGGTCGATACACCGCATTTATATTTTTATTATAAAGATCGTATAATAATATTCAGAATAACATCCAAGAAAATACTTTACAAATATATATTTTAAAGACTTTTTTTTTTTTTGCTTTAAAAATTCCCTTAAAAGGGGTTCAAAATGAAAACCCCATGCTTCTTCACATTCCATTGATAATATTGCAAAAATATTTAACCTATCTTGGCCCATATTAGCCCTTAATCAGTTGTTAATTAATTTTAATTTTGAGAATCTTCTTTCTCTGGATGCCACTGTCAAAGGAATCGTTAGAAATATTCTTAGAGTAATAAATAAATTTGGACTGCAAGAGAGTAGGTCATTAGTTGAAATGATGAAGTATTTTTAAAAGCTGACCCATTAAACCTGATGCAGTCATCGGTTTCAGCCTTTTTATCTCTTCAACAATCAAAGGACTATCTATAATCTGAGAAATATGATGTCTCGAAAGGGACATCGCCAGGTTGTAAGTGCAATTTGCAGGTGTGCTGCATGCACTTTTTGAATATTCATGGAATTTTGTTAAAAGTCCAAAACGGTCAAAATGCTGTGTGTGTGTGTGTGTGTGTGTGTGTGTGTGTGTGTGTGTGTGTGTGTGTGTGTGTGTGTGTAAACCGCGGCTGCAAAAATTGAACAGCGTTATCGCATATTCTCATTAAAACATCGAACTCTATGTTCTTCCTTAGCATCAATGAATGGCTCATATGCAGATTAATAACCGAAATGTAATTTTGTTCTCTTCAATCATTTTTTTTTTTTTTGCAATTAATTCTTGAGATATTTCAAAATCATTTCCAAGCCCATTAGCGTCTGGTTAAATCCATTTTATCTGTTGTCTTTTAACCAATCTAAAAATATTTCAAATTTTTACAGGCCAGTAGATTTTTACGCCTTGTGCCTGTCTTATGGCAGGCACAAGGGGTAAAAAAAATGCCTGGGAATTTTTTTTTTCAATAAACAAGCTGAACACTTTGTTCTTTTCACTTCAATATTTCCTCCATTGCTTACCCTTGTTCCTTGATATCCTGATGCGCCAATTTTTCAAGTTCCTGTTTGACTGCATTAAAAAGATCACCACCGGTGGTGGATTCATCAGGTAAAATCCATGAAATGTTCATAAACACCAGCTGATACATCAGTCGAGAATGCCATCAGATACATAACTGTCATGAACATCTGCTGTTGATGACTTTGATCTGTCGTATAATATCTAGAATTATTGCATAATATTTGGCTGCTTCAATACGGTTGCTTCAACACCAGCTGATACATCAGTCGAGAATGCCATCAGATACATAACTGTCATGAACATTTGCTGTTGATGACTTTGATCTGTCGTATAATATCTAGAATTATTGCATAATATTTGGCTGCTTCAATACGGTCTACTGTGTTTTTCCGATCATCATCTCGCATAACTTTAAGTAGTTCATTTTGAATAGTTTCCCACGGTAATGATCATGAATTTAATTCGTAATTCTTTTCATGTGTGTTCTTGTATCGCAGGATCAAGTTCTCCAAGCAATTCTATTATACCAAGAAAATTTCCACTTCGCGTGCTACTAAGACGATCAACAGAACCTCGAAAAATCTAAATTTCATAAAAAGAGTATAACAGCTGCAAATAATCTTTCAAAAATTTGATGCCATAGTTTCTTTGTTGATTAGCTAAACGTGCATTTTTTCTATTGTTTCCTCTGGAGTCTCGTTTGGAGCAATGAAACATTATGCGTTGTATTTAAGTGTTCATTTGATTACTCGTTCTCCGATAACCTGACGAGCATTCTTTCAGTTGTTAAATTTTCTAGTAGCCAAAAGCACTTATGCTCTTATATCAAAAGAGCCAACAGGAAAAAGAAAAGATTCTGTCAGAACTCACTGAAATACTTATGGCAGGCACAAGGGGTAAAAAAAATGCCTAGGATTTTTTTTTTTTTCAATAAACAAGCTGAACACTTTGTTCTTTTCACTTCAATATTTCCTCCATTGCTGTACCCTTGTTCCTTGATATCCTGATGCGCCAATTTTTCAAGTTTCCTGTTTGACTGCATTAAAAAGATCACCACCGGTGGCGGATTTAGCAGGTAAAATCCATGAAAATGTTCATAAACACCAGCTGATACATCAGTCGAGATGTATCAGCTGGTGTTTTTCTAGGCCTTGTATTTCTTCACCATTAATAACTTCACCATTTGAGAGCTTTCTTCTACAAAGAATATTTGAAAAATTTCGACTTTCATTTTGCGGAAAGTCCACGTATAATTTTTGTTGGTCCTTTTCTGCACTAAATTTTAATAAATATTTATGAAAAATAAATATTCTCATAATTTGACTAAATGTAGTTTAGCCAGCATGATGGATCATGTCAAACTTTGAGTTGCTCTTGGTTTGAAAGCGCTTTAAAATCTGATTCGGGCCAACTTGACCAAGGCTTATCCTTAAAGAGTTCATCTGACTCATGTTCTTTTAAATATTTCTTGACCAGAGGTAGATTCTAATGATCCGCTAGGCTTTTTTTTTTTTTTTTTTTTTTAAATGACTCTGTAGCCTCTTCATTGCTCAAGTTATGAATGGGGTATCTAGGTTTGTCTTCTGCACAAAAACTTATCCAGTGAGCTCATTATTTTCTTTCAATGTCTCTAGCTCTTTGGGGAATTATAGAAACTTCAAATCTGAAATAATTTTGTATTTATTTGAACAACTGTATAACACCAGTATTATAACAGCGACTATCCACTTAATGGCCTTATAACAGGTAGTCGCGACAATCTAGAAATCACCACATATTTCATGATTACAGCTCCTATTCAGAAACAAAATACATATCGAAATTTCTATATTACAGTAGCATTTACGACAAAAAATTCTACACTGCTTAGAAAGAAGTTACGGACCCCCCCCCCCCCCTGGACAGGATGCATCGTGCCATTTAACGAGTCACGTGTTTATAGCCGGTTTGCAGAAATTGCAGGAATATTATGCTCCCAAGTCAGTGCAGCCGTGTCCAAGTGAAATGGCTGCGAGAAACGAACTGATGGCGTTCGAAGGAGGCTTTGTGATAGGATGCCATGTTGCAGGCCTATCTGTTCGGCCAATTGTTAACTCGCGCGCAGCCATAGCAAAGATAAAAGCAATCATATAAAATTATTTTTTTAAATGAATTACATTAACGGAAATGAAATAATTAAATATTTATATGCCCACGTGGCTGGCAGCGCGGGAAACTGGGCGGCTGCCTAGGTCCTCGCGAAACTGCATCTTCAATTCAATCAGAAGAGTTGAAGAGAATCATCAAATCATTTACTTGCATTTAATTTCGGACTCACTACACTTTCCCTACAGAACAATATCTCCAGGACATTAAATAAAACTTTCTGCTTAATCTCTGGTCCTCCTCAGTAAGTGGAATTATATAAATAAATAAAATCCTTTCTAGTGGGGATAGGGGACTAGAACCTATAACGATTTTGTCTCTGGTGACTACTTAAAAAAAAAAAAAAAAAGTCAAACTAGCAAGACTGAACGCCTTAAACAATGCGATGATTTTATTATTATTTATTTATTTTTATTATTTCAAAAAACAAGGCACATTTAGTATATCTATACATTCAGAAATCTTAACCCGTCTTTTTTCTTCTTTTTTAATTCAAAAACTGATTTTTAAAAAAAATCAACTTTTTTTTTTTTTTTTTTTCATTTTAAATTTTCCTTCCAGAAACACATCCCAAGCGCAGCAAATTCAGACTCAAAACATTTTATACAAAAATATAGTATTTTTTTCCCTTTAAATTTTACGTATTAATTAGGTCTTCTCATATTAATGCCTTATTTTTGAAGCAATGACTATGTACAAATGTAAAAATAATAATAATAAATATTAAGCATTCTTCAGCTGAAGGGAAAAGCATAATTAGTATTTCAAGTAAAAGCAGTTACGATACTACTGTAACGTAGTTACATCATTAAACTGTAAGTTACATTTAAAAGTACAATTAAGTGTCGGAAAGAAAGAATCTTTTCTCTCTCTCAATCTCGTATTAATATTCAGCACTGTATTTGGTATTCATGGTTTCAATATCCTGTTCCACAAGGTCCTTTGCTTAATAATATCGAATATGAAACACGTAGTTCAACTTCAACCTTCACTTGCATCATTATTTGTAAGCGAGCCTTTGGAATTATTTATTACACCACAGAACCGGAAGGATAGGCGAAAGATCCAGTAAAACAGCGAAATATCCAGGATGAAATCTAGATATTTCACCTCTTCTAGATGGCACTGATTCAAAACCCGTCCAAAGACATTCATTCCCCTCCCCCATTTTTTTTAAAGCTAAACTGATGAATATATCAATTATTGCAGCTAAATCCAAGATCTTGCCTGCCAGTCGCATAGCTAGCGTATTTTTATTTATTATTATTTTTTTTTTGTATATTTCAAAATTAAATAGATAAAGGGTTATAAATATTCTCCTCATAAACATCATTGGGTTTATGAGGAGAATAACTTTTAAAGTAACAAAAATAAATAAATATTGATCCCTCCTCTCCCCCTTAAATAACCAAACATGAGAAATTCAGCTGAGCAGATAAGATACAGAATGTATTAAAATATGGAGAGAAATAATTAGCAAAATAATTATATGATATCCTAAGTTTCAGTAGCTCTCTTCACTTACTACTGCTAAAAATATTTTATTCTTCGTAGTGCAGTTGGAAGAACAAATGGACATTGAGCCCTTCGTTTTCGTCGTGAGGAGAGGAATCCTTATGAGCTTTTTCAAATGAAGGAGAGTTTGACAATCTCATACGGAGGTTGTAGCGTTTTTTTCTCCCCAGAAACTCGGGTTATTCAACCAGCGTACAAGAAAATTGACCAACAGTACACGCGCAATTTACAGACAAAATTATACTATTGGTAGTGGATTACGTCTAGTAGTCCTAGTAAGCAGAGTAGAATTAATTAGAGGAGACGGCGAATTATGTAGTGGAGTAGTGTGCCGTCCCATGACTAGTTCAAGGACTCCTTGAAGGTGTCAGGTAATAATGATTGTGGAACGGGTGCAGAAGCAATTGACAAAAAGATTTCAGGACAATGATAACTATGAGGATACCCTGAAGGCATACAATCTCTAGAGTTTGGAACGTAAAAGACGGGGGGGGGGGGGATATGATTGAGACGTTTAAATTGTTGAATGTGTTTAACAGATGGATACAGTAGATGTTTCAAATGATATTACTAGAGAAGACAACGATCAGGGTTAAGTGCTATCCTCGGAAGTTGTGCAACGAAGTGGGATCAATAAGATGTTTTTATTTATTTATTACGTGGAGAGCGAATAGAATTCATTACCTTGAATGTTTTGTGAATGAATTCAAGATGGAGTATGATGGATAATGTTGCAACTAGAGTAGATCTGATATAATGTAGAATCTATAAAAGTTTGTTGTAATAATCAGTATGGTAATATTCTCATGCAATGAGTTTAGTTGTAGAACAACTGTATAATGATAATTATTTTCCAGTGATTTTCCACAGGAATTGATTGGATATCAGCACGGATGCTAAAAGAATGTTCAGCTGAACTGGCTATTCCTTTGACCCTGCTATATAATTCGAGTCTCAGAACAGGGAAGATTCCAAAGGAGCGGAACGAATGTAAGATGATCCCATTGCACAAGTTTGTGCAAAGACCGATATATCCAACTATCGACAAATAAGTATCTCAGAAGTGGTGGTAAAGACTGGAAAAGTTGGTTAGGGCTCGAATTCAGAAATGGGTTGACAGAGAATCTCTACCTTGCGAACAGCATGGGTTTACTAAAGGGAGGTCATGTTTCAGCAACTTGCTCACATTCTGTAATAATGTTGTCACTGAGTTAGACCAGGGGAATGGATACACCATGATACTTTTGGATTTTGCTAAGACTTTTGAACAGAATAGAGCATGAAAGACTATTGCATAAATTGGAGAATATGGGATTGGTCTGTAAAATATTAGAGTGGATAAGAGAATAGCTGACTGACAGATATCAAAAAGTCGTATATGAGGGTATGAATCTGCAAAAATCAAGGTAACCAGTGATGGGCCTCAGTCCTTGGTCCATTCTTATTCAATCTGTACATTAATGACATTGGGAAGGATGTGACATACAGCTATTTGCTGATAGCTGTATGTTACATGTCAAGTAGGGTAATTAGGAGTGCTGTTGATATGCAGTACTTGAAGAATGATTTGAATAGGCTGGAACTGTGGACATGTGAAAATGGCTGTCATTTCAATGTTAATAAATGTAAGATCATGCACTTTGGTGCGACTAGATATCCAATGTCATATTATATTGGTGGAATTATGCTAAAAGAAACTGATCGGGATAGGGATTTTGGATTTTTAGTAGACGGAAGTTGAAGTTCAAGGGTCGTATAGAAAAATTGTACAACTCAGAGAATAATGGCAATGCTTAAACGACCTTGACATATAAAGATAAGGATGTTATTTTGCCTGTTTACAAGGCCTTGATAAGACCTCACTTGGACTATTGTGCACAGGTGTGGTTTCCTCGTTTTCATGGTGTTCTGATACAGTGGAGAGAATGCAAAGGAGAGTGTCAAAAATGATATTAGAATTGAAATACTGATTATGAAGTCAGATTTAGAATTTATAGGTTGCAGACATTAGCAAACAGGAGAAACAGGGGTGATATGATTGAGACTTACAAAGTTTTGAAAGGGTCATACAGGATTTCAGTTGATGGAATTTCATTTTATGAAAGGTGGGGAAAGGACAAGAGGGAATCCTCTGAAGTTAAGAATGAATGCTGTCAAGAAAGGGGGAGAAGGGCTAGATTTTGTTCTCATAGAGTGGTGCGTGACTGGAATGGATTGCAGTAGGATGTTGTGTGAAAGTAGCGTGAATGAATTCAAGAACAGGTATGACAGCTGGTGCGAATGGTATGGCCTTCCTCGATATGTTCCTGACTCCCTGGAAGTCTCTCTTAATAATAATAAATCAAGATTTTAAGGTACAAGCATAAATCTTCGCAAAGTTGAACTCATGGAAGCTTACAGTTCAGCATGACCACCGAATTGCCCATGTATTTTTGTCCTTTATTAGCTTTAAGGTTTCACTATTAGAAAGCTATTTCCAACTAGTTGGTTTCCTTTACTAATAAAATGGGACCTGTGATGTTATTGACTTATATGTCATGAGTTATAAGAGAACGTTAACAAAGCAAAGAGATGGTATCAAAATGTAAAGTATATTATATTCTTATAGGAGAAAGGCTGCTGGAATAAATAGTGATATATTCCATTTGAGATCTTGGAAAGGTTCTTTTGTGGTGGCATGGCACTTCGATAGTCGTGTCTTCTATCAATTCGGTGTTGCAAATGCTGAAGCTTGTGATCGTAAGCGTCTGTGATCGCAATGTTGCATATTGAATATTAATTTTGCGTTAAGCATTTTCGTAGAAACTTTGAGACCGCATCACGGCGGTCGGTGTAACGGTTGCTCAAGCCGAGAGTCGTAAGCGTAGATCCTTTGGTTTCTCTTAGCTATTTCTTGTCCAGAACACTGCTAAGTCTATGATTAAGTCTATTGACAGAGAATTTAATCTATGATTAATGTTCTCTGTCAAGAGTAGAGGTTAATCCAGTCTAATCATTTGGAAAGGCTCAAAAAGGTGGCAAGAAAATCTATTATTTCGTTGTTTTTTTTGTTTTTTTTTTAACACGTTCATTGCCAAGCTGAAAATTGGAATTCGTGTGGTGGCCAAATTTTTTTTATTTTTTTATTTAGTTTTTATTGTGCTCAAAATAAGTTAATATATTATTTATATGCTTTTATTATTATGTACATAGGATTTATGTACTCTAAATATCTATTACGCGATATCGCGTGATATGTAATTCGGTCAAATAAGTTATATATTTTACAAATAAAAAACATTTAAATATAATAATTATAACTTTAATTATCAGTCTTTTATAATCACATAAAATTTTTAAAAATAACGTACAAATAGAAAAAAAAATAATTATCAAAAATCAACATTTATAGGGAACTTACTAAAAAAAAAAAACAATACTCAAAATAAATAAAAACCAAACTTCAAGCACGCTAAATCAACGAATAACTAAACAAAATCGTCGCGTCGTCGCCTTGTCCGAACGCCGCCACTGTGCGCACTGGCTAACATAGACAATGGCTGGCGGCCATCCCCCACTCCACGAAAATCGATCTCTTCCCTAGTGGCCAATATAAATATTACGCGCCGTTTCGCCTATACTATTCCGCTTAGAACTTGATAGCGACGTCCACGCGATATCGCGTGGTTAGCAATTAACGTGTTAAAAAGTAACACTAAAAATGATATAGTCTCCGCGAAGCCTTTATAGTATGCAAGAAAAATGGTTGAAAGGTTAAAAAAAACAATCTTAAAATTGATGCCCTCACACCCTAACATAATTGTAAAAAGTAATGTTCAACCTGCAAAATTGAGGCTTTGTAGAATTCTAGGAATACTTCGTCTAGCAAAGGATTTTCAAGCGATGAATTTTTCGGACACGGTAAAATGTACTAATATCTAAATAATATAATAACTAAATGTCTTGTGCGTGAATCTGCACGTTATCATGGAGGAATAATCTCAATAGGTACTCCTCCCCTAAATATATATCTTCTATATATGCAGTTAATGAGTAGTCAAGATATCCAGATGCGTATGCATTATATGAATTTACACAGCCAGCATAAGTGACAATGCGAGTTCTCCTTTCATTTAGCATTAGACAATTCCACAAAGGAAAATGAAAAATCATATTACCGTAATTTCTGCAATACTAGAGAAATGTATAAATTCAGGGGATGTTTTATCCCGAATTAAAAAGCAATTCCTGTCCCCCCTTCCCCCCCCAAAAAGGTCACTTGTTCTGAAATTCATTACAAATTTAAGAGAATGCGTTTAACTTAGAATGTTGCTCAGTTGGTTCAACTCTTAATTTCATATTAATTCATTAAATTATTTGCTTCATCCATTAGTCGGTTTAGCTGTTTAAGCTTAAAATAATTTATCTAATTGATTCAACAATTTCCAATGAACGTAATGTGGCATTCAAGTTTCTTGAAATCTTCTTTTATTATGACAGCTGGATTAAAACACCACAGAAAATGTACAATAAAATGAACAGTTGCGGTAAACTCCTACGCAAAATAACACAATAAACAGCGAAACAAAAGCAGTAAGATAAGAAAGAAAACAAAACGTATCAAAGATCACTTACCTTAACATTAGCACCTTCCTGATTGCCGCGTAGGCAAATAAGTTAGCAGACGTTACAATTACTAATGGCGAAAATTTTAAACAAGCTGAATAAGCAGAAAATACTGGAGGGGTGAAAGGAGAACTGGCACGTTTACTTAACCATGTCTTGTTGACATCAGCGTAAAGGAAAATTCTGATGTCAATTTCACAGTAAAATTAATTACCAGTATGGAAGAATGGTGATATACATTTAATATTGTATTCTCTCTAAGTTTATTTCGTCTCTGGACCGGACAAAGTAATACATCACAAGGTTAAAAATATTAAAGGTATACAGTCTGTTTGACAAACAAATCGTAACACTATCACACAGATAAAAAATAAGTTCCGTATGCAATCACTTATAATCGCTCGCGACCGAATGAAGTGACGCCGCTGTTTTCGACGTAAGATATTGAAGCCTGTAGCGAAACGATTGCAGTCACTACTGTTGGAAAAAAAAATCGCTGACGAGCTAATTAAAATACATAATCATTCAGCAAAATATCTCTTCTTATGACATGCAAAAACGACTAAAAAAGGAGAAAAAAACTGACAAGATCCTGCTTAATTACAAATGGTTATTGATGAGTCTTGTCAAGCTGTTTTAGAAACAGACCTTAATCAGAAATTACAAATTCTTAAAGAGTTCGAATCTAGTCCAGAACGCGAAAAAAACCTTTATCAGGGTTTTTCAACTGAATATGAGTTAGCCTATTTTATATGGAGGTGGAAGGGTTTTTCCTTCAGGAAACTCGGGATTGTCGTCTCGCAAAACAGGGCCATTAGCACGTGATTAACAGACATGATGTATTGGCCTCATAGCTTGAGTTGCATCATTATCATCAAATTTTCTTCCAAATTAGTCTGTTACTTGTCAGCACGCCGCTGAGACTCCACGAAACTTGATAGTTGGAATAATTCAGTCCTGCAAAAATCATATTAAAAATGAAGACATTAGAAAGGAACTTGACATTGTTAGCGTTCAAGTGACGATATCACCTTAGATTAGCTCCGCTTACACATTCTTGAACGCTAACAATGTCACGTTTCTTCCTAATGTCTTCATTTTTAATATGATTCTGACAATGATGTCATCTGTTCGCTCCCCTCATTTTTCTCAGAAAACTCATACCTGTGGTCTGTAGTCTTTGGTCGAGTGCTTCATTTCTAACCCAATTCTCAGATACATAACTTAAAACTGGTTTGTATCTTGAATACTGCGAGTTTGGTGTTTTGACTAATCTCTCTCTCTTATTCCATATAAATTTATTCAGTTGACCTCCAACTATATCAGCTTTGCTTTTTCCGCTGCCTATTTCCAGATTTAAACTGCCATCTTCACTAAAAACTGTGCCTAAACAGCTGAAATGTTTTACGTGTTCTACAGGCTTTCCACTCAGAATGCAGTTTCATATGTTCAATGTGTTCAATGTGTTATTAATGTGTTCAATGTTTCTACCTATTTTCACACTTGTGGTTATTTTAGTACTGATTTTGATGACAAATTTGATACAGCTGTTATCAAATTTATTTAGAGAATCCTGGAGACTTGTGCTAGATGTGTTCAGGAGTGCAACATCATCTGCATCAAGCAAACAGCTAAGTTTGACATCACCAGTTTTAATATCAAGCCAAATACCACTTTCTTGAATAATGAGATCCATATAGATGATGAATAAGAGTGGGGATAATGTGAACCCATCTCTTACCATTGATTTTAGATCAAACCATCTTTCTGCATTTCTTTAATTCTTAATTGCTCACTTGCAATAAATATAGACCATGCATTACTCTGTATTACACGATGACAGCCGCTGTGGTTGGAGCGAGTTCAGCGTTCTAATTATTATTATTATTATTACGGGCAACTCCAAGGAGTCCTCAGACTCATCGAGGGAGGCCCTAATATCATGTCAGGAACAACTATTCAACATTCACACAGTATCTATCATACCTTGCCTTGAACTTATTTACAGTCGTGGCACCCACAACAGACTCTGGCAGCTTATTCCACTCATTCACCACTCTCCAAGTAAAAAACCTAGTTCTAACACCCTTGCTAACTACACTCTTGCTCAGTTTCCATGGATGGCCCCTAGTTCTCCCATCACCAGACCTGCTCTGAAAAATTTCCTCGGAATTAATCTTGTAAAAACTCTTCAGTAATTTGAATGTCTCAATCATACCACCTCTTTTCCGCCTATCAACCAATTTCTGCAACCCACAGCTCTTCAACCTGTTCTCGTAAGGTTCATTCCATAGACCAGCTATCATCTTGTTCACTCGCTTCTGGATCCCATCTACCTCCTCCCCATCAAGAAGAAACCCAGAGGGCCAGAGCTGGGCACTGTAGTCAAGATTGGGGTCTTATCAAGTCTCGATAAAGAGGAACAATAACCTGCTTATCTTTGCTCGTCAAACTATTCTTCAGTAACCAAGTGATCTGATGAGCTGATTTAGCCACTTTTGCTATTTGTCCCCTAAACTTCAACTCCCTATCCACGAACACACCCAAATCTCTGGCTTCGTCAACACCCTGGAGTACAGTTCCACCAATGTGATATACTGCTGCTAATTTTTTTTTCATCCCAAAATGCATAACCTTTCACTTTGCTACACAAAAATGACATCCATTCTCATTAGCTCAGACTGCTAATCTATCCAAATCATCCTGAAAAATTTTGACATCATGTGCATTCACTATTGTTCTACCCAACTTTGCATTATGAGCAAATATATGAACAGTTCCTTCAGATTCTTTCCCATATCATTAATGAACAAATTAAATAGCAGTGGTCCAAGAACAGAACCCTGTGGCGCACCACTAGTAACAGGCCTACTTTTGGACTCCACTCCTGAATAAACTACCTCTCATATCTCTCCATCAACCACCCTCCTATCCATCTCACTAATCTTATATATCCATCCCTATGTGCTGCAGTTTACTGATTAGAATTCCATGTGGTATCCTGTCAAAGGCCTTAGCAAGGTCCAGTAGAATCACTGTAAACCGATTACCCTTATCCAGTTCAGCTGTCACTGTGTTATAAAACATGAGCAAGTTACTGAGGCATGATCTACCCTTCACACAACTATGCTGTCCCCCATACAGTATCCCGTTATCACTTATCCATTCCTGTATTTTTCTCTTGACTACTTTCTCCAAAACCTTGGCAACGATTCCTGATATGCTGATCGGTCGGTAATTTGCAACAGCAGTCTTGGAACCTCCTTTATGCAATGGAATTATTTTCCCTTATTTCCAGCCCCCTCGAGACTAACCCGGAGCTGAGACTTAAATTAAACAATATGGTCAAGGGAACTGACAATTCCTTTGCCGCTTCACGTAAGACTCGAGATGGTATACCATACAATCCCACAGATATATTTACATTAAAGTTCTGTAATATACTATTCACCTCCATTTCATTCACTTCAATTCCTGTATCAGCTATTCGTTCTCTCATTCCTGCAATATCACAGCCTGGATGATTCAGGAGGATAATTCCTCCCGAATATGTTCAGTAGGATTGAATATTGAATTCTGGCAATTCAATCCTACTCTACAAATGGTAGAGGCGGCAAGACCAACACTTCTACGTTGTTTTGTGGAACCCATCTCTGACACGCAATGCAGTATGGCATGGCCGGCTCTAAGTCCAGAATTCAATCCTACTTAACATATTCGGGAGGAATTATCCTCCTGAATCATCCAGGCTGTGATATTGCAGGAATGAGAGACCGAATGGCTGATACAGGAATTGAAGTGAATGAAATGGAGGTGAAAAGTATATTACAGAACCTTAATGTAAATAAGGTTCTGCTAACAACCCACATATCACTCTCTCAACGCCAAACGACGTTTGGACAGGTGTCTTTCACACCGTTTCTGGACCGTAAATAATTAAAAAAAGCTCTGTGGAGCAACGAATTATGCTTACAAATGTTTTACTCTGATGGTCGTGTTTGAGTCTGGAGATTATCCGGGAACGGTTCTTGCAGGACTGAATCATTCCATCTATCAAATTTGGTGGAGTCTCGGAAATGGTGTGGGGGTGTTTCAGGTGGATCGGGCTTGATCCATTGCCTAAAACCATGATATCTGATGGTTACCTGGACATCCTGGACAACTTCAGGCTTCCGATGCTGTGGAAGTACTTCTGCAGTAACCCTTGTATGTTTCAGCTGACAGGGACAGCTGAGAGCTGTCCCTGTCATTTTTCAGCTTGACTGCGAGGTCTGCAGTTGATGACATGCAGGGTGCTCGAACATTCCGAGACAGAGCTCGTCGATCTCGGTCAGTGAGTTTATAGCCTCCCTGGGCGTTTTCCTGCTGTGGTAGTACTATTAACTTTCCATTTATGATGAATGACATAAGCAACGGTGAATTTTGGTATACTAATACGGGCAGCAATGGCACGGACAAAAAGATCACTGATGTGACACCCAACTACCACCCCATGTTGGAAGTCTGTCAGTTCAGCTGAACGTGGCATCTTGACATCGAGTACAGTGCAAAACATGCAGCGCATCCCATCTTTTATTACGAAACTTACGCGGACACTTCCTGAATATTTGCATGTGGTGCTATCCAAAATTTGCATGGCACATAATGGTTTTCAAATACTTTTGTGGACAAAGTGTAATTGTAGCGTTTGAAACGATTTTCTCTAGATAAATTGTCATTTTCCTTTTCCAGATCTACAAAACGTAAGCACAGATCCTTGTCATATTCCCATGATTTCTCAACTGTTTGTCGTAAAGCGAAAATCTGATTCCTGACAACCACTGTTTGGTCTGAATCCAGCTTGTTCTTCTCCAAGTTTTTCTTCTACAATCTTTCTCAATCCCTTTTCAAGTATGCTTGCATAAATCTTATCTGGAACACTTAGTAAAGAAATTGTTCTGTAATTCTCACATTCAGCTTTATTCTCCCTTTTTTTTTTTAACCTTCTTTCTGTGTACAAATATTTTAACGTTAACCGTGTACAGGGGTGTAATTACACCCCATGCATTTTCAGTGAAAAATGTAAAGAAAAAACTTTGGCATAAAACTTCCAGCATATATTAGAATGTCAATCATATAAATTTCATTAGCATCAGTATCATACCAAACACGTGGTCGCTTGTATTTGCCGTGGATTTCTGGATGCATCGTAATGATCTCTGGCTTTTCTATTAGTTTCACACACAATCACGTTTATAATTATTTCAGGAATTATTTGTTTGAAACAGTCCATTGCGGAGCATAGATTTTGAGTTAGTATTGCAGCGGCCATTCCTTCTCTTTCGCGAAATAGCTGAGAAAACTTTATGTACATCAGGAGGAACATTGGTCCATCTTCTGTTCATTTTTGAGTTTCTATTCGGATACACAACAACATTTTCCAGGATATTCTCAGCAGAAGAACCAGCAGCTGAAGAGTCCACAGTAGCTATAGATTCCACATTTGCTTCTTCTCCTCTTAGTTAACAGTTTAACAGTTTATTCACATCACGTATACAAGATATACGTATTATACTATTCAACTTGTATAATTCAATGTTCAATATTTCACAATACAATTCAATGTACGGTAGAGTATTGTAGAATAAAATTCAAGTATTACTATCATATGCTGTTGGTACTAGCACTTATTTTTGGCTATTATTTTATTATAGTTAATAATAAAAGAATGATTTTAGTGATAATGTAAGTTAGTTTATGTATTTATGTGTAACCAAGGGCTGTACCCATACTGGTTACTAGAGAAGTAATTAGCTCAAAAACAGTCACACTGAGAGTCCAGGGACCGCATCTATGAGGGGCTACCTTACCGGTTATAACGATGTACATGTTAATATATTAATACCTAATTGAATGAACTAATTAGTATATCAATACCTTAATTGGTTATGATATATGAGTTATAATGATCTCTTATAGTATACGTTTAAAGTAAATGTCAACGTTATTTAATCCCATGAGATATTTTCTCAATCTTTTTCTGGATATATATTCTGAGTTATAGATTTAATTTAATTTCGAAGTTTATTATAACTGCTTGTTGCTAGAAACTCGAAGGATTTGTTTGTCTTGGGTACTACCAGCATGTTTCGACCACAGCGTAATTCATAATCTACATTATATGCCAAGAAACGTTCAGTGTTTCTTTTTACATATAACAGACAACCATAGAGATATAGTTTCTGAAATGGTAGAATATTATGAACGACATACAGATCATTGGTTGAATGTACGAAGTCGGTAGTAGTTATGGCTCTAATTATTCTGTTTTGTATTCTTATCTATGGAAGCAGATAGTTCTTCATCTAATTCTGGTATATATTCTTCAACAACATTGTGAAAAGCTGAGAAATCGCCATCAAAAATAGCGTTTTCTAATTCCACATCTGAATCATTATCATCGACATATCTGATGAAGCAACTGACGACACTTCCTCTAAAATATCTCTCAACTCAGAACTGGTATGACGTCGTTTTCTTCCTGTCATAATTATCTTAAATATCCACAGAAAAAAAAAATTCTATAAAAACTACAACAAAAAAATAAACATATCACAAAATAAACTTACAAACTTAGTAGCAATAAGCAGTAATGAAGAAAAACAGCAATAAACACAGCAGATAATAGTTCGTAATTCGCAAGACAATATCAAACATGAAAACCATAAACACTTACCACTTATTCAATAAAAAAACATATCTTACTTCTTTGAAACGAAAGCAAAGACTGAACTGAAAGTGCATCAAATAATTTTAGAGATAATGAAATTACGCTACAGTGTACACAAGTAAGCTGGACAAAAAATGACCAAAAACGAAGAAAAACTATACATGCTCATACAAGAATCATACATAGTTCCAAAGCGAATATGGTAGCAAAGCAAAAAATATATATTTCAGGCAACAGAAATGTAAATACAAAACAAACTATGGAAAAATACTAGCGCAGCTGCTTACAAAAACCGGTTTTTGTATGGAGAATGTCGGGGTGCATATGCACCCATGTACACAGTTAAGCGCTCAGGTGCCTTTGAAGCTTTACTACACTGATTTCATGAATTTGTTTTTCAGATTGTGTGTGAAACATATCACAAATAGCATTCCTAAGAAAACTATGGAAATTTTCCATTTGGCAACTTTTTATTTACGTTTTTATTAGCCTAGGATGTGTTTGCACCCCTGTACACAGAGAGCAGGTTAAAGATAGGTTGCTTTGCTTCACAGTTCATCTCACTAGGAGGTAATTTGTCGGTGATCACTGTCGCGAACCATATGTATACTGTATAGGTGTCATGAGAGCTCTACTCCAATCATCAGGAAGTCGGCCTTCTGACCAGGCCCTCTGAATTATGCAGTGTAGCCACAGCGAAACTTCTATACCTCCATACTTAAGCATTTCTGGTCGAATATCATCTACTCCAGCTGCTTTTTCACATTTCAAGTTTTTGATGACTTTTTCTACCTCAAATATTGCTACGTTTGCATTCCTATTTAAAATGTTCTAGTATAGTTCTGTCACTGCTTGTTTCATTTAATAGTCTTTCAAATAATTACTCGAGACATTTAGGATCTCCCTATCTTCAGTTTTCATGTCACCTTTATTATCTTTGATTCCTTTTACAGTACTCTTTCCTCCATTTCTAAGCGTTTTCAATAGCCTTCAGAACATTTTGATGCTTTCCTGATATTTATTTTCCATTTACACATAGCTGATCTCTCACATTTTTCTCTCTATTTATTGTAAGGCATCTGCCGACTTATTTGTCAGGAACGTTTGGTATGTTTTCTTCTTTTCCGGAACTTCTTTAACTTCTTATGTCCACCATGGTGTTCTGATTTTTCTATCTTTTTCTATATTTTTCTAATGGTGGAAAATTCTAAGTTCGAATTTTCCACCATTGCAGCATAATATGAATCGAGACTTTTCGAAAATTAAGGAACAAAACAGAATTTCTTTAAGTATACAGACATGCAATTCTGATAAAAGAAATGAATGTGGTGATATTTTGAAAATTAGCAAAATAACTGTTGATAACTGCTACAAAATTGCTGTTGCGAGTAGCCTACAGTAAACAAGAGAGATGACATGAAAAGGATAAGAGTTGTATTTTTTCTCACAGAGCAGTGAGCGAGTGGAGCAGTTTGTCTGTTGAAGTGGTGAGTGCATTCAGTGTGAATGAGTTTAAGAGTATGATACAGTAACTGACGTGGGTGATTACGGCTTTCCTCGATGACTCCTGGAAGTCTGTGATGATCATGATGATAATAATTCATATCATTTCGTGATTAGTAGCATGCAAATTGTATTTCGGTTTGATGAATATTTTCTCTACAGTTCTGGAAGGCAGAACCATTTTGTTTTTTTTCTGATAAATTCTTCCTCATTTTTGTATTGAAATAAATTCTCTTGAATTCTCTTCTTAATTCTTTCTCCTTCTTTTACTGAAATATCAGTACAATTCTTGTACTGGTATTTCATTATAGAGGCTGATATAATTTAACTGCTCTGTTTTAGTTATTCAGAGAACTGTGCTGAAAATTTACTGTTTGGAACGCTGTTGGATCATATCAATTGTCGAGGCTACCATTCAGTTTCTTTTTTTTTTGTTGTTTGTTTTTGTGTACAAGAAAAATATTTTGGGTAATCAGATTTATAGAATTAGGCCCTTCTAAAATTAATTAAAATCATGAGTATTGATACCATATTAGTTATAACTTCAATCAGTCTTCTCTTCCATTTCTTGTACAGATGACCAAGGAATAGCATCTCCTGATATGCTTCGAGTTTTCACAAAAAATAATAAAATAAAATCATCCTTTTTCTGCGGCCATTTTAGTGATCCTGATCAGGGTGCTCAAAGTTCACATTTCGAAATTAACCCCCATCACTTACTGCCTATTCAAATTGCCAGACACGTTTGGTATCTATCCTACATCAGAGAAGCAAGCCTATATCCAGCCAATCCCTGAAAGTGAGATAAAAGTCAGCCATTAAATCAGTTCATTACCCTCAACTCGAACACAACACAGCAGGCGATCAAGAGTCAACTTTTCCGTTGCCCGGAGAACATCCAGTTAATTAATGATCGCCATTGTGGATAGTGCCATTCTCATTTCATAACATATCTCCTTAACCAGTATTTTACCTACTTTGGACACAAGCCATAGAAAGAGTTTGGAGAATATACAAATGGTCCCCTCCCCCTCTCTCTTTACATTTCCAGATCATTCGATCGGGTATGTCGTCATTACCAGATAATTATCTTATGATTTGCCTCCAGCCCTTTGCGATTGAGTTGCTGATTTCTAGTTGTTCACAACTTTTCATAATCAATAGTTTCCTCCCTTTGGATTTTTGTATTAATGCTGAGAACCCCGAAACATTAACAGCCTTCTCTCACTGACCACTATATACATCCTATAACACCCGTTCAAAAGTTTATAGACCTCTATTATATTACCCCTCTTTCTACTGTTACGCCAGAGTCTACAATTCACATACTCGCAATCTGTCCTCATAATCTAAATCTCATAATCCAGATAAAATCTTTGTAACTCTTCTTTGCACCTTCCCACAGTTTCTTTATCCCCCTTGGAACCCAGAGACCAAATCTGCGCACAATCCAAGTGTGGTCTTATCAAAGCCTTATAAAGTAATCTTAATATTTGATTGCCTTTTTACCTCACAACTGAAAAGGCGAATTTACTGCCCGAATAAGTTTTAAATGGCGGGAAAACTAAATGTAATATCGTCAGTTTGAGTTGTATGCTTACTTTCTGGGTTCTTTGTACCCAGTGTAATATTTACAATGCAAGGCTCTGCAGTCGCGAATTTTATTATTATTTGTTTTTAAAAACTCAGATATTGCAAATATTGAACAGAACAAAAACAAGATATTTCATAAAGGCACTTATATATTAATTTATATATATATATATATATATATATATATATATATATATATATATATATATATATATATAGGGTGTCCCAAAATTCGCGCAAGAAGTAATTTTGATAGAAAACACAGGTTTTTAATTAAAAATTGTAATTTCTCATTGATTCATAAAGTATACAGTATAGGGTTATGCATGGAATAGCATATCGGGTAAATGGCCTCCACGGCTTTGCTGGCACATACGCACTCTTTTGTCGAAATTTTCCATGACCGTTTTGCATAAATGTGGCTGAATTTCGTTGATACAGCGCTCAATTTCCTCCTTCAAGGCGTGGGTGGTCGTGGGCTTGTTAGCATAAACTTTAGACTTCAAAAAACCCCAAAGAAAAAAGTCCAACGGCGTTAAGTCACATGATCTAGGCGGCCAATTCTGATCACCAAAACGGGAAATTACACGACCAGGAAATGATTCATGCAGTAATTGAATTGTTTCTCGGGCTGTATGGCATGTGGCACCGTCGTGTTGAAACCACATGTCATCCACATCCATATCTTGCAATTTAGGCACAAAAAACTGGATTATCATGTCGCGATAGCGAGCACCATTAACTGTTATTGCCTTACCAGTTGCATTTTCGAAGAAGAATGGACCGATGATGCCTCCAGCCCAAAATCCGCACCAAACAGTGACACGTTGTGGATGCAATTGTTTCTCAACAATCACTCGTGGATTTTCTGAACCCCAAATGCAACAATTTTGTCGATTAACAAAGTCATCAAGATGAAAATGAGCCTCATCGCTGAAGATGATTTGTTCGAAAAATAAGCACCCACTTGTTGTTGTTGTTCCATAATCCATTCAACGAACTCTCTTCGCTGTGTGTGGTCAGTAGGCTTCAGTTCTTGAGTCAATTGAACTTTGTAAGCATAAAGATGCAAATCTTTCGTGAGAATACGCTGTAGAGAGCTTCTCGAAATGCCCAATTCAAGACCACGGTGCCGAATTGATGTTCCTGGACTCTCAGCAACACTCTCACGAACTGCTTCGATGTTTTCTGTTGAACGACTTGTTGAAGGACGGCCAGAGTGTATAAGATCACTAATTGATCCAGTTTCCTTGAATTTTTTAATTAATCTTTTCACAGTTGATGAAGTGAAATCACTATTCCGACCATATTTTGTACGAAAATTGCGAACTGTAGCTGCCAAACCTTCATTATTTTTAAAATTGCTCAACAATGAAAATGCGTTGTTCTTTCGTGTAGCGCTCCATTTTTAATAACCCTGAACTGTCAGCTGTCACGCTGTCTTTTTTTTCTCGTTGGCAACACTTTACCGCACAAATGGCGCTAAATTTAAATCTTGCGTGAATTTTGGGACACCCTGTATATATATATATATATATATATATATATATATATATATATATATATCAATTTTTGCGCAAAAACCAACGTTAGTTCTAAACGTTGTGACTAGGGCGATATCTGCAATACATGTAAATTCTATATTCACTTGTTCTCACTTCCATCAGCAATGCATGCATTACATATACATATGATACTCCTGGTATGCAGTGAAACATTGAGACCGTACCATTTACGCGAATGACAAATGTCCCCAGTGACGTATGTTTCGAAAGAAGCCTCTATAAAAACAAGTAGCTGATGAATACGTCACTTCATTGCCAGTTAGCAGACAACGTGTTAAAGCACAATTGCACCATGACCCAAGGATCGCGCACATCTCGTTAAATCAATTTTGCCAGAATAACAGCTGTGCCTTGACAACATTGCGAAAGTTCAGAACATTGAAGGGATTAAAAACAGGTCCAATGATTGCAAATGGTTGACACAAAATGATCCGGAAATTTGAAGAGACAGTTTCGATGTCAAACTTGGCAGAGCACGAAAGCCCATCGAACGACAGACAGTGGAGGAAGTAGCCATAACTTTAGAGGAAGAAAGGGTGGCAAATGTAGTAGGAAGCAGCAGCGAATTGTATATTGCATGATCATTACACAAAACCGTAAGCACGGTTTACAACGTTGTAAGGCATTCTTGCGCTGTTGTCCTTACAAGATTTCCCACGTTCAGCAATTGCTTAAACCGGGGAGCATGAGAAACATCTGCCTTACAGTTTCTTGCTCAGAGTGAACTGAACAACGACTGTCCATGGAACAATTTCTGGACTGATGAAGCTCACTTCCATGTGAATGGTGTTGTGGATAATCATAAGTGCAGAATTTTGGCAACCGCAAACTCACAGGTCATTAGATTCCGCTTCATTTCCCCAAAGGCCACCGTTTGGTGTGGTTTTACAGCGTAATTCATTATCAGACCTTTCTTATTCGAGGAGCTCGGCCTACTGGTCTCGTTACCTGCACTGTTAACAGCCAGCGACAGTATGCGCATCTCTCTTAGCCAATCAGGTGATTCCAACACTTCAACAGCATCAGTGCCTGGATTCAACAGTTTTTATGTGGGATGGTGCATTTCCTCACATCACCACCCTGTCAAGCGGTTGCGTCAGACACATTTTACCAAGGACAGAATCATCAGCCGCTATTTTCGTGCAACGTGGCCAGGGAGCTCTCCGGATTTGAACCTCTGCGACTTTTGGCTGTGGGACATTTTAGACGTTGTCCATTGTGGACACAGAGCCAACTCAGTGAATCTCAAGGCCAGCATACAAGCCATATCCACAATATTTTGAGTGAAATTCTACGATCTGTGGTTGAGCATGCGATCTTGTGATTTCAGCACGTTGAAGACAACGGATGACAGCATATCGAGCATGTTGCATAACCACACAACGCGACATGTGTACCTTACGTTTTGTGACGTTTTGAACACTCACTACGGTATTGCAGCGTCATGTATCGCTCTACTGGCAACTTTTAGAACTAACGTTCATTGCCGCACATATCATCATGTTAAATATTAAATCGTTCCGCTGAGTAGTTACCCAGTTATAGCCTTTCGAAATGTGAACTTTAATGATAACTACCCTGTGTATTATAATTTGTCTATCTGCTTCTAATATTACAGCCGATTCTTAAAGCCGATTCATATGAATGCTTATATCTCACATAAATTACTTTTGACTACAGGAAATGGAATTTTTTTAGAGTGAAATCCCAAACGCCCACTACCAGTTAACGATGATAGATGAAAACCTTTAAAACATGCCTCATTGCTATTCCCCCCAAGATCTATTCGCTCATTGAGCGGATATTTCTCAACGCACAATTAACCATCTACTACTACTTTCCTGCCATATTCTGTTGTGTGTGTATGTTTATCGTAGAGCGAGAGCTTGACAGCGAGTATTTGCTCTACAGATTACTCGAAAGGTCAAGTAAATATACCTTGATTAATAATCAAAACATACCTTGATTAATTTGGTAAATAAACAAAAGATTTCCATTTGATTTTGATTTATTTATGACATACTAAAAATGTGTTCGAATTTTCAATAATGCGTTAACAAATGGTGGTTAACTGATGGAGTGTTCCAAAATTTGAAAGTTTTACTGCCAACACCCATTTTTTCCTCATATTAAAAATTTAAATAGGTGTGTTGTCAAATCATAATAAAAAAAAAAGTCAGGAGAGAATACAAAATTTCGTCAACCACTGATGAATATTTAGCGTTAGAATACTATATAATACTATATTATAGGAGCTGTTCAACCGGAAGACATAAAGCGGTGTGTACACTGTTAAAATGTCATCACATGCTGTAATAATTTTTCTGATGATTACGTAAATGACGTCACAGACGGGAGTGTAAAGCAACGATTATAACTGTGTGTGTAAATGCCAGCCAAAGTGTCAAAAAAAAAAAAAAATCCATATAAACTTTCAAATAGCTGTTGGTCGGTCACACGTTATTTAAACATATATATTTAAACATATATTCCGGATTGTTAAAGCCTTACTTCATATGCAGCGTATCCAAGCAGCTGATAACGCTGCATATGAAGTGAGGCTTCAACAATCAGGAAGACCGCTTACTTATGCTTAAATAACGTGTGACCGACCAACAACTGAGAGTTCATATGGATTTTTTTATTTTTTTTCACACTTTGGCTGGCATTTATATACACACACAGTTATAACCATTATTTCACTCACGTCTGTGACGTCATTTACGTGATCATCAGAAAAATTATTACAGCGTGTGATGACATTTTAAGTGTACATACCAAAACCATACGATATACCGTTTCTAAATACTTTTTTTTTCCCATCAGCAAGTTTATCTTGGTTCATAATAGATCCAACCCTAGTATACAGCATCATTCCTCTATCTTATTACAAAGTGATAATATTGTTCGCACACCAAACACTCAGCAATGGATTGAAACCATTAACTGGCTCCTTTCTTACTGAATTTGTTTTTTTCTCCCCGTCCTTATCTATACATGTGAACCCCGGGTATTTGCAACGAGAGTAGAGGATTTTATTTCAGCTTATGAAGGGAAAATCTCTCTAAGAATATTTGATCCAGTGAATGAAAACAGTCTCTGGAGAATTAGATACAATAACTGTGAATTATTCAACTCCAAGCACTTACACTATTTAGTGTAATCAGGTTCGAAACATTGTTTCGAACCTGATTACACCTGATTGTTTCGAAAAAGCACAGTCGTGTGTTTCGGAACAGATGACTATATTCCCAAGAAGATGATAAACGTAAACATTTTGGTAAAGACAAAGGAATACTAAGAACAAGGTGGACAGATTCCATAGTAAAAGATAGTAAAGCTGTATTACTATCCAAAGTGAAGTAAGATTCTGGATAGGCAGAGATGGTGGGCGACGAATCCAGAAGGCCAAGATTCGCTTTGTGATACATAATTTATTACTATTAAATTATTAATTTATTTTAACCTTATATTTAACGATCCATACCAATATAATTAGGAACCATCCTTAAAGGGTCACATTTTTAACAGAAAAGTTTAGGTAAATACGATAAATTTCATTTTAGATAAATAATAAACTACATTTTGTTCGTATCACTTTAGCTGTACATAAGAATGGAAAAAAAAATAGATTCATATGTCATGTTTTGAAACTATACCATAAATCAATAAGCGGAATTCTGTTTGCATGCAGCAATTATTTAGATTTTCCTTGAAGGATTGCTGTATCCACCAGACACATGAAAGCAGACGTGACTTTCGACCCTTCGTCCGGAATCTCGCAGGCAAACAGGTAACTAACTTGTTTGTAATTTATAAATTTTCTTCTATTACATGATTAAAAACACGTGAATGACTAGTATTCGTCTGCGAGCCATGTCTAGGAACCAAGAAAAGCCCATGGCACTACCGTGGAACAACTGGATAGATTTTTTTTTTTTTTTTTTTTTTTTTGCAAGCTGATTTTTTTTTTTTTTTTTTTTACTTTTCAGTCCTTGTTTATTTATTTTACTACTGCTGCTTTTTCGGATTTATGATTTTGGGTAAAAAATCACAAATTATAATTGAAAGAACTTACCACACATTAGCATTTTATTGATTCTATAACATCAAACGAGTTATAAAGATTTTTACTTGACAACCAGCCTTACGCAAAACCCCAACCTGGTACTTCAGGTTGGGCTTTTATAGAAGATGACCTACAATCACTTTATGAATGAAATAAAATAAGCTAATAACACAATCGAAAGATTTCACAAAAGAAAACAAAAATAATGGCATTTTAAGGAAGTTATCATATACTAAAAATAATAGGTAAAATAATAAAATAGGTAACACAGTTTATTTATTTAGGTTGCATAATAACATATTTAAAAGACAAAGATATCGATGAAAAACTAAATAAATTTTCGAGAATCTGTTGAACAATTAAATCACGCTAAAAATACGAGAAACCTAACTTAACTTTTATAAAATAATGGCCACCCTCACTCTATTATACTGTTCAGAAATATGGACTGTTAAAAGAAATATCAAATTATGATATAGGCAGTATAAATTAGATTTTTAAGATCAAAAGATATTGCTATTAAAAGAAGTGAATAAATATAGACCAAATGTATCTGTCCTATGTTGCAAGTCCTTCCCGAAGATCTCGAAAAAAACAGTGTCTATATATATATATATATTATCAATATCTACGTAGAATTCGTGAAGCTAGTTTCCATTGGTTTAAGGGTTACTTCCGAACAATTTATATTTGCTAATGACTACCTTCTCAAGTTACCTATTCTCCCTTAACATCACGGAGATGTCCAAATTTCTGCTGCACGTTTTTAACAAATACTTCCATGATCGCTGTTCATAAGTAATTCCCCCCCCCACACACACACACAACCATCCTCTTAACCCTGTAAAAACACCCTCGACAACCCATTACAATCAATTTCTAATTCAGCTCAAAACCTTTCCTATTCAAAAAATGCATTAACTAATGTTTAATATGTTTATTCTTCCATTCTGGTCTTTTCAATCATCCACAGCATTAGTTGTGTTATAGTTATTATTTCGTGACACCTTCAAGGAGTCCATACTCATTGGGGAAGGGCACCTACTCTACAACTCTTCGTTTCCATCATCTACTGCTCATCACCTCCACTATTAGCATTTTTTGTCTATAAGTTGCGTGTCCTAAAGACCGATTTGTCTGTATGCGGGATGAAAAAAACCTGCTACTTCCGTACGAGATCAACTAACACACCTTCAATTGAAAAAAAAAAAAAAAACATTAAAGATAAATCCCACAAACATCTTTTGTAACAAACTTAAAATACTTTAAAAAAACGCTTAATGATCTGATAATATTCGAAAACTGAAATAAAATATATTTCCTTGAGTTTGTGTTTTTAATATTGTTTATAGTTAGTTATGGACACTATAGGACCGAATGGTATATAAAAAAAAGTACAAATAAAAATAAAATAATGAGAGAGAGAGAGAGTGTGTTAAGTTATCCTCTGAGATACTACGAAAGTAACCAAATTGTCTCTTGAATTAATTTGCGTTTGTCATTCCAATACGAGGAAATGTTTTCCAGCTAATACACGGTTATTTTCCCCCTTCTCTAGTAATTAACTGACGTGTATTTTCCACGTTTATCACAGCGCGTCTTCGTAGCGATCGTAATTTCCGGTCAACTTCCTCTTTGTACATCAGTTAGCTGGAGATCTGATAAAATTACGCAATTCTAAACTTGTTTCGTAACGAAGTTAAAATATTCGATTTCTAGTATTAAATGCCTAACTACGACGAAATGTCGATGCATGCGTTGCATTAAAAATTAACTACTCTTTTAATGAAAATTATAAAAGCAAATCTAAAAATAATTAAAAATGAAGAACATTTCGTTTCGTGCTCCAGTGTTATATTTCCAAAACAAAACCAATTCCAGTTTAAAACTTAAACAGTACTCGAATTGTTTGGAATTTACACCAAGGCAAGGTAAAGTCATGAGATTGCTGTTAATATCTGTATATAAACTGTGTTAATAAACTCTGAAACTTGAGTTTTTCATCTCTCATTTCAAAAAGTCGACCGCAAAACTCACACTATTTCAGACAATAACACCAATACCTGTGAGAGTTTAAGAAAATAAGCTAGTAACAGATGCCTGCCATACTTCAGAAACTAGCTGCCACGATGACTTCAAATCATTTGTAACCATGAACTCGATTATCAATGTTGACTAAGGGCGGAAATCGGCTAAGTACCGATTTCCAAAAATGTAGCTAGTACAAAAATAGTTTCGGCTGATACCGCTGGGAATTAAATGGCGTCAGGGGATTTATTTTTTACTGTAATAAATTATTAAGAATATTTATTTATGAGATTATATATAATTTTAATAAAATGATCATTAATTAATTATTTAATATAATATTTTAAATAAATAATAACTCCATTATTATATAGTTCAGGGGTGGCCAGAGTTTTGTCAGCAAGAGCCATACTTACCTACCAGAAATTGTTAAGAGCCACAAATTTACTTTTTGGAACATTTTTAAGGGCAACATCAAAAGCTCCCTTAATATCAACGCCACGAGCACAATCTTTTAATGCTATTAAATCTAATGATTCTTCTCGTGTCACTCCGTCCTCAAGAACGAAACGAATAAAAATTGCAAATTGTGGTTGGTCTGTAATGTCAGTTGATTCTTTTGTATCTTTTTAAATTTTCTGACAACGTAATATGAATATAACTACATTGCCGAACAGCAATGCAGTTAATTGAAAAATTAAATTAAAAACAATAGAAAATTAAGAAAAATTATAAATATTTTTTATTTGTTAGTTGAGCCGTAATAAATAAGAAGAGCCGCAGTTTGGCCACCGTGGATATTGGTGGCCAACCAACGTGGTTGGCCACCAGTTGATGAAAGAAATATTAAAATAGATCCTACCAGAACACGTTTCGCATTTGGGTTCTCTCTCTCTCTCTCTTCTCAGCCGGTGACAGCCGATGGGCTGGATTGTTTGGAATCATGGCCGAAGTAATGAATGTTACGAGTTTATGAAATATTACGAAATTACAATGTTACGAAAGGAATGTTATAAGACCGGCTAACCTACCTTCCGTTGAAATTTCCTTATAAAGGTTCTTCAAGTTTCAGTCGGGATTCGAGCCCAGGCGATTTTTTTTTTTTTTTTTTTTTTTTAAATTTTAACCAAAGGGTATTCGGTCGATATTGAATAAGTTACGGAGGTTGTCGGCCACATTGCTACAGCAATATAGGCTTTCTCTCCTAGTTTAGTGTCCTATTTGAAGCTAAGGTACGAGTTTTTAAATATATTATTTCAAATTAAAGGAAGGTAATATTTAAAAGATATGTATTATCGATTAACTGTATTGTTATTTATTTTAACTGCAACATGCATCCGCTAGTCTGAGACTCGATTAATCAGATTGTTACGAAAGGCTTAAACAGGAAGGGACGGATCCTTAATAAGATAGTTGTCATTTTCAAAAACCACAGGAAACAGATTTTCAATAATTTCAGTACTGAGTATGCTGAAGAGAAATATTCAAACTTATAACCGAAAAATCGGTTTCTTGGGATTTTTGAACAATACTATGCTAATCTGACCTAACCTTATTAATCCTAATTGAACTTCACGCATGTGATGTTAAATTTCCGAAAAATATTGAATACACCTGAACTGAAGGAAGTGAACGACAAGCCCAGGATATTTAATGCGAAACAAAGTCGTAAAATTCACACATGGAGGGAAAAATGCTCGAGTAGGAGAAAGGAAAAACCCCAATACAGAAAACTAAGGAAAGGTACATCGTTCGAGCTTTACCAAAAGAGGAACTGCTTTTTACAAATACCTTCGGGGTAAAAAAAAAAGAAAAAAAAGCCGGTTTTGTTCTCTCTGTAGGAATGACAGTGTCAGCGATATACGGTTGTGTAGGGAGTGTCTGGTATGTGCGGCATGAAGAATGTGCTGACATAGGTGTTAAATTTTTGCGGATCTCTTTTGCCAGCGACAGTGATTAAGAATTTTAATAAATATTTTCTGAGCAGCTGCTTAAATTCTTTTTATTTTTGTATCTTCGTTCCCTAGACTGCTCTTTACAAGTTCTACTTTAAGCCTCAATGAGGATATCCTTACCTACTGTCCAGTGTAGGAATTTGGAACACAGATGTTATGCTAACTCTTTCATCACTCATTCCTCTTCTATACATTTATTTTATATGTATATATATATATATATATATATATATATATATAAGCGACTTGTAAAAGACAAGGCATAGAGAGGAAACTGTTAAAGAGTAAAACTTACTTGCAACAAATAATTGACAGTATTAGTGACCCTGAATCTATGAGTGCTTTTTGTGGCAAACGATTGAGGTCAATTGAAAATAGCACTTTAAACTAATTGCATTAAAATAAACACTTATTTTGAAAAGAAATTGAAAGTCTACATTATTTTCTTTGTATAATAAATCTATGAAAATATATTTACTATGCTTTAGAAAAAGTACGTGGGTAATACGAAGTTGAACAACTGATGTATGATTAAAAAAAATGCATACAAGTATACTACAACTTTGTTTTATTGATATTCACAGTGAGATTAATTTCCAAGAACAGTATAACGCTGCAGTCAAAAGTAATATTATTCTTATTTCATTAGCAAACCGGAAGGAAGAAGGCCAACGCACTCAATTAATAGACATAATTCGCTGGCCTCATAGTCATATGGTTGCTCCATAACTCCAAACAATCGTTAGCATTATAAGAAACCACTGTATTCCAAATTTGTTTGAAAACGGTTGGGGTAAAAAAAAAAAAAAAACTATCTATACATGTATTTGAGGAGAAATCAACTCCCTCTTCATTTTAGTCCAATGGGCTTCAGTTCCTATGAGGAACTGAAGTAACTTAACAACCAACTAAAATGCAAAAATTTGGTTGAGATCGGTTGAATGATTCGACTGATAGACTTACAAAGGAATATTTTTTAATATCCCCTTCGTTGTTATCTCATTACACCGAATTTTTCATGATACCTTAAGTAACAAGAGAAAGCAATATTGCTCATTGTTCGAAATCGGGTGAACGATGTAATTTGTAGAACTGCCTATGAAGGAATCTCTCTCTCTAACAGGGGCGAATGCTGGTCTTGAAATTCACGCTTGCTCTTGTTATCATTCAGGGAGTGAGAGGTGTGATTGAAGTCTGATTAGCGGAATAATGAATTACTGATCATTTAAAACTATGTGTTTAGAAATTTATGCACATTTAATCATACAAATACAACATTTATTTTACAAAATATTTTTTTTTCTTTTTCAATTCTTTCTATCTTTTTCAATTTAACTATTTGAATACAAATTCTACCCTGCGGTTCTTCTTTATGAACTGGTCAATAACATCGTCATAAAAAGTTGGTTGTAACTTAATTTTCCCAAGCAACACGTACACTTGTAAAGGCTGGCTGAAGCTCACTAGCTAGAGCTACTTTGACTGCGTATGGCCCGTGTTTAAGTAACAGGGTGAGATGACGTGGAGGGGAGCGGAAATGGCTATGCGCGCGCATGAAATCACAGTGCTGCTACGAGGACCTGGAAGCTCCTACAACCGAGCAAGCCAAGGTAGCTTGACTAGACGATCAAGCATCGGCCTTCGATACACAACGCAAAGCTCAATTATTGCCGCGCAAGCTTAAGACGTCTTCTGCCTACAAAAATAAAAGCCTAAATAGAATGCATGCATTTATTAACAAATAAATATTAATTCTTTCTCAATTAATGAGCTTGCATAGCAAGCATGAAGAATTTGCCCCTACTCTCTAACCCCCTTCTTTCATTTTAAGACAGCAATCAGAAGAGTAGCCTGTAACTCTAAGGAATTCTCTAACCTCCTTCTTTCCTTTTAAGATAGAATAGTCAGAAGAGTAGCCTGTGACCTGGTTTAGGAGACCACTGCCGTGAAAATCTTAACATAGGCCTGCTCTTCAGCGAGTCACTCATATTAAATGCAGTGGCGGCTCGTGGCTTGAAATCGTGGGGGTGCTGCAACTTTCGAAATATACATACACACTTAAGTACAGTGTACACGTGTTTGGATAAAATATCAAAATTATGGTAAAAATTTTAAAAAAAAATTAAACATGAAAAAATATTGTTTATTATCGATAAAATTATACAGTTTAGTATAATTCAAAATTACTTAAAAATAAAATCCATTATCATAATCCCAATAATGTTCTAAAATAAAAACTATAACAAATGTTATGTCTTTAATTGTAATGTCCAAATATTTAAAGAGACGGAGTAAACACGATAAGCACTACGAACACTCTACTCATATAAACAACAGTGCAACTGCGCGACGGACAGTGGCGCATTACGCTAATAGTTTCCATCTCACTATGACGTGCATATGCTTGCGCGCGCAGCAAATACTAGCAGTATGACACTGTAGTAAACACAGTGCTGCTAGCGTCCTCGCCCTCCTAAGTGCTACAAGATGGATTTTTATTATTTTTTATACAAAATAAGAGAATTGTATAGGATTGTTGATGATAAAATTAAATATTACAAGCAAATAGAAATAAATTAATGAATATATTTATATATTGAGAAAAAGTGGGGGCGCTGCAGTTCCGTAGTGCCTATGCAGGAGCCGCCCCTGATTAAATGCTCGTTAAAGTCACAATTCAATCTATTCTAACTTCGGTGATATGTTAAATACTGTCGACATGCATTTTAGCAGGTAATCAACAGACACTACCCAGATGACATTGTTCAACCATTTCGACTAAATTTGGATTTGCTTCTTAGGTTGTAGAACTGCTATGAAATTCAGCTTAATCGGACTATATAATCCACCTTTACAGGTCGTCGTATCGTTCAACTGACTTCGATCAAATTTATAGTCGCTTTTATTGGCATTGTACTATGCTCCCTTGAAAACTTAGTTCTAGCGAGAAAAAAAAAAAAAAAAAAAAAGAAGAAGCCTTATAATATGGGAACAACTTACTATACAGGTCGCAGCGTTTAATCGATTTTGACCAAAGATGAAATGTTGTTACAAGTTTTTTTGTTTTGTTTTTTTGGTCCATCTAAGAATTGCAATCTAATGAGAGTTATAAAGATGGAGTCGATATTACTGCGGACACACCTATGAAGGTCGCATATTTGGAAAATACCGTATTATTCCGTGTATAAGATGTCCCCATGTATAAGACAAAACCTACTTTTTCGAACGCAAAATTAAGAAATCAGTATTTTAAACATAAAACAGAACACATTTGGTATTTTTTTAAAATATTCAAAGTATATTTAGTAATTAGGTAATATTTCGAAAATAAAAAACTAGTTTTTTTATTTTCGGACATTTTTATCGGAGTCTTATACACCACCGTGTATAAGATGACCCCTAATTTTTGGTCTAAACATTTCAAAAAAAAAAAAAAAAAAAGTATCGTCATATACATGTAAAAAAAACAGTAATTATTTTTTCATTGTTTACTCGCCAATCAAAATTTCAGCCCAACTGGACAAACTGAAGGAGATTGTAGAAAGAAATGGTCTCATCCCAGACACCTCTACAGGTAACATCAGTCAATCGGTTTTGGGTCCAATTTGGAATAGTTATTTGTTTCTTACGTAATGTTCCCTAACAATTTACGCACAGCCGGACTAAAATGGAGTGCTGGGTTTGTAAATGAAAGGGGTGAAATTAAAGTGCCATAGACAACCATTACTACAGGCTATATTGTTCAAGCAATTATTCTTCGACTGTTTACCTATTTCACCTAAATACGAGTATAAGTGATATTTCGTTAATAAAAATAAGCCATCTCTCATGTAAAAGAGGGGAAAAAATGAGTGAAATGCTGCAAAAGGTAGGTTGGATGCAATTTAAGAAGTTGCTATTTGGCTAATATTATAATTGTCTAATTATTATTATTATTAACTATTATGTCTAAATTTTCAAGAATAGTAGGGGGAATGTAAATTTTTGCTACTATGACAGCAGAAACGACAGCACCATTCATTAGTGCAAATCCCTAAAAAGTAGCCGCTTCTGAATTGCAGTCAATCTCATGCTTTCTGAGTATATTTCTTCCCTTTTTTTTTTTTTTCCCACATGTGGCATGAACTTTTTTATAAGATATAATCCCACGGTAGTCTCATTTTGGAGGTCGAACTACTGGTCAAAAACTTAACGCGCATCTAAATTTAGATGATCGTCACAAATTATTTTAAGTTTAATTATTTTATTCGGTGGGGTGCTGCCGTTCCTCCCGCTCCCATTCCTCGACTTCCCCTTAGGCCTGGTTAAGCCCAACTCATGAGGAATTAAGTACTATTTCCTATGACTAGCCTGTGTGTGTTGACAGTTCCCTGTATGGGCCCGTTTGCGGGATGAAAAAAACCCCAGATAAACTGGGAGGAGGGAACCCTGCTGTCCACGCCTAAGACCGGCTATCTTCACTATAGCAGAGAAAGTTCCTTAAACTCCTTACTTCGTCGACGGGAATCGAACCTAGGACACTCCTTCCACGAAGCGCAAAGCCACTAAACCGAGCGGACATTTTCAGTTAACATGCTAAACTGTTATTTTTATATCATTCAACACGAATGTTAAATTTTTGATTTCCAATTTAATTTTCATAACATATTCACATCTTAATAATTAGGGCTTATTCTGCTTCCTTTTGAAGGATAAAAGAAGTTTTTATTTTTTTTTAATTTGATAAATTAATCAACTGGTAGTACTTTTTAAATGAAAAAATAAAAAAAAAACTTTTTTCCATTTAAAATTGGTTGGCATGAAATGTCTAACTAAATAATTTTTTTTTTCTGCCACACACGTTTTTCTCATGTCTGAAATGCCTTATTATAGGCTGATTGTTTAGCACCAGAAGCAAACGGACTAAAGTTTGTTTTGTCAACAAAGGAGTGATAGAATCAATCAGCAAATATGCTATCTATTTGATTTCATGCAGACGTTAGATGTCGTATGACAAAAGGAGGAAATAAACAACAGGAAGTGCTTCTGATTTAAAAAAAAAAAAAATTAAGTTGGTGAACTGGTAAGGGATCACACAAGCCAATATTCACTAACTTAAAGTATCTAAAAACTTGTAAAAATGCAAATCGATCCGTTCAACGTAACATTGGTTGATACTACTAATCAGTAAACACTTTAACGACACTGTCACCTACCCTTTGCTCTGATTATCCAGCTGATTTAAGCATATTTGTTTCATCATCTGCTGGTGACATCGTGAAGGCCAGGTCATAGTTTATATGTACTGCACTTTCCTTCTCGATTCAAGTTTTAGGGAGTTCCCCCCTACATACACACTGCTCCACACACTAAGTGTCTGTCCTTCAGCATCGTTCGAAAGGTGCCTGGAGCAACATATGAAAATAACTGGTTTCTTTCATGCAGTAGACTTAAGTAGTCATTCAGTACACACCGTTTCTATAGAAGTGATTATCGGTGCTACTACTTTTATCCATTCACCGAAACTAATTTCAACTACAAAAGTTGCGGTCTGTAAATTCCTTAGTAGTAAGAAGATCCCCAAATTTTGTTTACGGACAATTCGCATTAAAGAGTCAGGCTTCTGAGAACACCGGGCACGAAAGTTTTTTTTTGGTGTGTGTCGTTAAAGCGCTCGAGGCTGAATGTCAGAACGTCCAGCTTATTGAGAAAGACAAGGTGATTCAAAGTAACTAGTACCTGATTGGCTGAACATTTACATTTATAGTGCGGCTTCATATCTTGGCAGTAAGTTGAATACGGCACATCTGAAAGGCTACAGAAATAGGTAAGTGTAATGTAATAACGAATTCAAACTTGAATTTAAGTTTCATATTTTTTTAAAAATCAAGAATGGATAATATGGTATCTATTATATTTCTTCAACATAATATGCTGTAAAGGAATGTATTAAACTAGTTTAACAGGGCATCTAAAAGAAATTTGATTTTTTTTTTTTTAATATGTTCAGCTGGTCCGCGAACCACACACAGGACTGAATTGCTCGTAGATCACCTGTGAAAAAAAAAAAAATGCATCGATTTAGGGAACCGATAATATACGTAAATGGAAGCGTATCTGAGTTATCAGGATTTAGTAGAAGTTAGTTTGCACCACGTGCTAAAAAGCTAAATATTAAGAATCTAGTTAGCAGGTCTCTTCGCTTTTCATAACATGAAGATATAAATTACTGTAGCGTGATTATTTCGATATCTGTCGAGAATAAGTATGATATATATGTTGACCACAATATGCCATGGTCTTAGGGGAAAAAAGAAAGGGGGGGACCCTTCGTTCAGGAAAGCTGTTCTATTTCTGTAATTCACTATTTCTGGTGCTCTTTCTTGAGCGAAATCTCAAAGAGCTGTACTTTTTCACCCCCCCCCCCCTCTCAATACCGAAAGGACCCTTGGTTTCTTTTTTTTTTAATTTTTCAAAATAAAAGCAAGTCTAATTTGCGTTGTAAATTCCTTTTAGCAAAGAAGGATAACGCAAACAAAACAAACGGTTTCGGATAGCAATCTGATAACACACAGACAAGTGATAATTTTCATTGCCCACTATATGACTATCATCTTGTCATTTACATAACCCAAGTTATAACTGTATGTCGCATTTAATCTCGCTGACTTACTATTGGTTAACTGAAACCTATTTGGGTTCTCATTCGAAGCAAAAAAGAAAAAAAAAATATCATTCCTTTTTCTTAAAACGAAACATTTCTAAGACTTTCTTCTTAATTTTGTTAGTGTTAAATGGTATAGTAATGAAAGTGTTTTAATGCTGCATAATACATGTTTCTTTCTTTCTGTAGGTATATTGAAACCATTTGAAACCTCCATAATAAAATCGCAAAATGTTCCCTTTCCCCCTCTCATTTAGGCAATGTAAATTTTAAGAAGAAAAATACACGATAATCAATCTACAAGTTGGGTCGTATCAATTTCTGAATTTATCAGTTCAAAGCAAAAGTTATTCAAAATACTAAACAAACAAAAAAAAAAAATGTAATCACTACAAACTATTGCCATAGCAATCAGATCAAATACCAACCGTTTATTAGATAACTTAAGGAACAATGAATTAATCCATACAATTCAACGAGGTATAAACAGGTGATAGTCGTTATTATTATAATGTCAAAGCATTAACGAAATAGATTTAACACTACGTATTTTATAACTATGTCGGATCCAAGCTATTGATATTTGTTTAAAACTCCACTATTACTGATAACGGTTTCACTGGCCAAAGCAAATCTGCTGGCAATAGTTTCTTTAATCCATGCTATTACTCGATTCACGATAGATGATTCAAATTTAGCGTGAATTTGATAATCCAAGCCTTAGGTAAGGGACGGTACACGTGTACTGGCAACGAGCTAGCGGACAGTCAAAGACTGTTGCTAATAATTCACTATTTCTGGTGCTATCACTATATTCTTCAAATATGATTTGGATATGCGACTTCAGATGTACAGGTTATCCTCAACTTATGGAGATTCCGTTTCGACGATCCCCTCGCTTGTCCTAAGGAGGAAATCGCTGTATACTACATGAAGTATAACACTTGCTTAGCAGCAACAACTTTTCCATTCTCGTTCTGCTCTATTATTTTCATTTTCATTCCAAAGTTAACTTTCTTTCTTTTCCACGCCACCAGAATAATCACATTTTTACTTGCTGTCCATTTTCACGAAGAAATAATGTCCTAAAGAAACTCAAATGAAGTTTTGTGTGCAAAGAAATTAATACAAGACGCCAGTACGTGGTTAGCGAAGGAGACCCGAACAGTAACTAACGTGTTTCTTGCGACCGCTGACAAGACGGTTGTCATTCGACTTCCCGATTGAACACCGGGAGTCGAAAATAACATAATTGGATGACCGTTTGTACTTTATCAATACAGTTTGAATCAACTCTTTCTAACAGAAGTCTGTCAGCATGAATAAAATGAAATCGCAAAGAAATAACAAGCTTTCTACAGAACCTAAAAAAAAGTAGTTTATATTATAAAAGCAAATAAGCGTATTCTGCCCAATGTACATCTACAGCCGGCGTCAAAATAAATAAAATAAAAATAATTTGAGCGTTTTTGTAATCATTGAGAGATCCTATTGTGAGAGCAGCATTAAGATGGTAACAAATCCTAGATTATTGATTTTTTTTTTTTTTTTTTTTTTCAGGAACAGTTCACAATACTGAATTTTTGTTAAACTATTTGCACTAAATGTTTTTATAAATGCTATATATTTTAGAAGAGTAGGGATGATTTATTTTACGCGTCAGAGATTCCATTCGTCTACTGATTTTGACTTGACTTGATTTAAGTTTTTGCCTGATTGGCAAAATTAATATTAATAGCAAATATTAATATGAGATTCTCTTCTCATAGAGATTATCACTACATTAGGGATAATAACCGTGTAGTTTGTTTGTACCTGGGAACTACGTGAGAAAAGCATTTGATATTGACATTGCATCCCTTGACTCATGCACATAATTGACTAAGAATTTGGCAAAGGTTGGGAATCTATTTTTTTGTGAAATGTCTGAAACTTCAAAAAAAAAAGGGGGGGGGGTATATATAAAATGTTAACTTCAGCCCTGAGTAGCTATAGCGTGCATTGATTATTTCGATTCAATTTTTGACAATTCATGTGAAAGGGATTCTCGAATAAGGCAAATAGGATTTGCAATATTTCGGGCAGAAAATCCAACAGCTAATTATATCGAAAAATGAAAAAAAAATTTATATTCGAATAAATTTTATTACTAGTAATGAATAATTGACGAAATCGGGAAACCAGTACATATACGATGCTGTATTTCCCATATACCACTGAAAATTTTGTAAGCCTTAAATAAATTAGCAGGAAACTAGGTTTGCCTAATTGATTCACGTGAAATTAGGTTTGCATTTCCTAGGAAAAAACTAGTTATGCAAGCAAAGAAATGTTTAAATAAGTTACAAAAACAGGGAAATGAAAACAAGTGACAACTTATTTGCATTAAAGTAACCAGTTGAGACGCTGTCAAAGGTAAAATTTATATATTTTACTATTACATTTATTGTTACGAATTTTATAACGCCTATACTTAGTATTCAGTTGAAATTGAAACCCATATTATATCGCTAGTTCGGTATGCTCTGAATTCATAGAACAGTTTGAATTTAAGTTCGCTTTCATGGCTTATTACGAATATTACTTGTCGCTACCATCAGTAACAAAAATCATTTTATCCCTGACCTGGAAAAATACGCGGGAAGCCATGGCCAGTTCATTGAATCTCATGGCCTAACAAGATATATTTAGATAATGCGAATATATATTAATCCCATATTCTAAAGACTGCAGAAAAAAAAAAAAAAACATACAGACGTGTGGGCTATACATATTTCAGTATTCTAAGTTCTTTCTACTGTACTATATTTTGAAAGTTTAATCAAACTAGAATTTAAAAAAATTACAATTGCTTGAATTAAGGAATTTTGATGTGTATAGAGAGAATTACTGCAGCCATAATTATATACTTGTCGAGTGGGTGGGATGATACTGCAACAAAAATCGAAAAACAAAATCATGTTGATTATTTATTTTTTTTAAGTCTTAGAAATAGTTCTTCAACACTGCATGTTAAATTGTTGCAGTAGCCTTTCCTTCTTCATTTTATTATATCACATACGGAATAGTAGCATTTGTTCGAAAAATACAAACGTTCTTTGTATTTTTCGAACCTTTTTTGTGTTCAAAAATCGTAGTCAAGCAAGGGCGTCTTCAGCACAGTTGCCTAAATCTTTTCCCCTTCCTTCTCTCCTTTATATGGTATTTGCAAGATTGCCAGTAGTATTGCTTCTGTTGTCTGAAATGAATGCAATCGCAAAATGGGGCACATTTCCAGTATGCGGATAAAGTAGCACGTGTTGCCATCGGGATAATTTGAGAGACCTTGAAAAAAAAAGTTGTTGTTCCAGCACATGACTAATAGCAAAATTGTGCAGAGGAGGTATTCTGAAGGTGGCACTTCGTAAATTTATTTTTTGTTTTATGGCGTTGTAAAAATGCTACTTAAGTTGACTATAAGTAATTTCTATTTCGAAAATACTCCTCATATCGCTATTAAAAATATGAAGGTACTTGAACATTATTGAAACATCACTGAAATAATTTACTTACGCAGTAAGATTGTACAAAAACTTACCCATAACCTGGAGTTAATCCTGATTGATTAGATTTATGCTCTTCGCAATGACCAGTATGGATAAATGGGCATAAAACTAAGTCACATTTGTTTTCATTTCCTTTACATAAACCGAAAGAAAACTCCGAACAGACAAAAAAAAAAAATTAATTTCTATTCAAAGTTTTCGAAAAAACGCTTAGTTTTTTGCGAAGTAATTATATATTTTTTTAACAGATGGGCATCAGTTTTGCTCATGATAATTCCTTTCGTGTCTCAGAACAAAGAAAACTGGAAATACCCCCAAGAGTTAGCAGATGATTTTCGTTCTCCGGTGGGAGACCACCGTGATGTGGTGTTCTGCAGTGGTCTCCAAACTTTTTTGATCGCGTATCCCGAAGACAGAAAAAATAAATAGCGCGTACCCCCAATTGATTGAGCAAAAAAATCTATTGTAATAAGTATTATAAAGAGGAAATATGCCTTGTATCATCATATAATAATTAAAAAGGCTAGATATTTTTACACATTATTTTTATTATTAACAGCTTACAAGCATATTTATTACAATATTTAATGTGAACTTGCATTTCTTTCATAATTTCTTGAAATTCTGGTTTGATGGCTTCTGATACTGCAATACGTTGCTTCTTTAAATTATCTGCAATGATTTCTATACGTCTACCAATTGTATTTGCTGATAAAGGAATACATTTTAGTTTATCTGCATATTCTTTTCCATGGATTATTTGTACCATTTTTATGGCGGTTTGGAGTGCAAGTGTTTCCCCAATGGTGTGTGGCTTTTGGTCTTTTGCAATTAAGAATGAACTTCAAGAGATGCCTCCAAATATTTATCGTTAATTTTAGTGAAATTTTTAAGTTGTTGGATTGAGAATTACATGTCTTCAAACATCGTTCAAAGAATTGTAAAGATTTGTGTTCATGTTCAGGATGTTTAGTTTTTAAGTGTCTTACTAATAATGATGGTTTCATACTTCCATTACACAGAGTCTCATGACACAATACACATGTAGGACGAGGTTCATTGTTGACTATCGTCGATGTAAATCCCCATTTCAAGTAGTCTTCTAGATAATTTCGAACCTTCTTGGTCAAGGTTTTGTTAAGTTTCAGATTAAGGTTTTTATCACTTAATTTGACCGATTACGAAGTTTGAATAGGAGAATCAATCCTATCTTTTCTTTGTTGTTCGTCTGTAGAAGTACTATCATAATTATCTTCAATTGGCGGTTTCTTTGGAGGAAATTTTTTTAACCATTTATCCATTTTGTGAGGGTTAATTTGTAAAATTTAAATATAATTCATTTACTATTGATAATATCAAACACTTTTAAAAATGTGAGCAATTTTGATAATATTAATTCATTATTTCTAGTGTAAACGTAAAAGTAAGCACAAAAAGGCGTTGGAAGAAACAATATATACTAAAAAATCGTTAAACTTACTACTAATAGTCAAATAATTAATACAACTGTGGTGTCATCTGTAGATAGAAGGATAACTAAGCAATTTTCCTTCTCTAGTTTGTCTTGTCAACCCTAGGATGTTCTACAAACAATGGCAATGATAAGAAGTAAGAGATTTACTCCTTAGTTTTAAAAAACATGACCACGGACGATTATGTGTGCAAAGTCGCCCAATGTGCGCTACTCGCAAATTTAAGTTTACAGGATCTTTATAATCTTTGTCAATGTTAGATGTATGTTTAATTGATGAAAGAAAGTAATATTCTTTATCTTTAATTACTTAATTTTTTTCCTATCAATATAAAACTTTTTTGACGTACCACCACGTATCGACTCGCGTACCCCCTGGGGTACGCGAACCAGACTTTGGAGACCACTGCTATAGGGTACTGGGGGCTCAAAGTTATAAAATTCGAGTTTTAGAGTGGGCCTTCCCAGGTTTTTTAAATATCAGCCTATTTACGATACAGAATGTACTGTATAGTTTACCAAAATAGCATGAATGGAAGGAACCTTAAAAAATAACTGCTGTTAATGCCATAATTTAAAATCGATGTCCTGAATACTGCTTGATTCAATTATTTTTATAAGAATTCCTTAAAGGCTTGTATATAGGAATAATCGTCTAACTGTTGAAAATTAAGGTTGAACTTTCAGCTCTGTGGTCATTAAAATACTAGCTACAGTTAAGGAAATTTCTATAGATGTTTTCACTAGTAATGAGTTAAAAAAAAAAATCTCTTGCTTCATTAGTACAGTGAAAAAGAAGTGATGATGGTGTAAGCAAAATATTTCAGTAAGTAATCTATTAAAAATTAAAACATGTATTCTTTTATAATAATACTACAGGTGTTTTTCGAGAGCAGTTTTTCTCAATCGGTTTCGATGAAACCTTTTTTATTTCGAAAGACCCAGGTTTGAATCAGTTGTAAGAAGCGAAGAACCTTTCATAGAGCTTTTCAATAAAAGGTGAGCTAACCGGTCTCATAGCGAGGTGGTAGGGGTTTCCCTCCCAGAAACTCTTTTAATAATCCTGAAAACCGCCAGAAGCGCGCACAACACACACACACACACACACACACACACACACACACACACCACAAAATGATGACTAGCTTACGTACAAAACAGAGTAAGCTATTCTATTCATTTCTTCTTTAAATTTTTCGGTGTTTTTTCCCCTTTATCTTTGGGGATGCCAGGCCCCCCCCCTCCCCTCTCAGGGTGCGCCACTGATAGTAACTGTCATTACATTAAAAAAATAATTGGTGTCGTTGGAAATTATTCTGCTATGGTAGATCACGTGTGCGGTTTAATTTCAAGTTCGCCATAGCTGAACTGCATTTAAACTACAACTTAATTGTACTTGACATTTTATGTTTACATTCGGATAGACAGGATTATTTCCATGGATATACTGCTTGGAAATAAGTCTACGGACACCACCCCGAGAAAGGTGCATCGTATAATTTAACAAGTTGAATGCGGAGTTCCGGGCATCGACTGGAACACGAATCTGCGCAAAGTGGGTGTACAGTGGGACGTAGAAGCTTGGAAAGCTGTATTATGCAGCGACGAATCGCACTACATCCTCTACCGAGCAGATGAACGGGTGTGGCGGATAGCCGGTGAAGTCTCTTACCAGAGTACGTAACCCTAAACTAAGAAATTCAGAAGTGGCGGTGTGATGGTATAGTCCTGTTTTGTTTCTTTGTTTGTTCTCTGACCTCTGTTTGTGGTGCACATTGAACTCGAAGATGTATTTGAACATTATGGACAGTGCAGTGCTTCCTACTTGATGATGGAACTGCCATTCTCTTGCAAGACAGTGCAGCGAACATAAGGCTGCTGCTGTAACTGCGTGGTTTGTAGAAACGTCACCACATTTCACTGGTCACAGAACCTGAATCTGAACTCTACTAAATATCTGTGGAATGAACTGGAGCGTTGAGTGAGGTTAAGGGACGCCTCTCCCACAATAGTACAGGACTTCATTACATGCCTAAAAAAATTCCCATTGATTACTATCGTACGCTTGTGGAAAGTATGCCCCGTAGGATTGCTGCGGTCATCGCAGCGAAAGGAGGCCTTACATCTTATTAAAGTGGAGGCCATGGTTGTTTGTACACAATATGGTTCCCGTTGACTTCTTTCCAGGTAGTGTGTTGGGGGGGGGGGGTATAAGACTATGCCTATCCAAAAAATCATGGTTACGAAAGTAAATCTAGGGAGGTTGTGCCCTATAATTATTGTGAATCATTATTACTTCCATAGGTTTTGGAAACTTCTTTCGATAAACGAAAGAAAAAAAATTATTGTCAGTTAAATATGGGTTACTCGTTTTTTCTCCCATAGCATTTTTGTGATCCAATAAAAAAAAAAAAATCCCCATCAAATGTTATTTTTTAAAAAACTTAATATTAGGATGCAGGAACATCTAGCAATTAATCCTGCGTTGTTTCAAGAGGTATGCGTGGCCACGCGACGCAGCCATAACTGTAAACAAGGACTACTGTACGTGCGTATGTACGCACGCACAATATAACACCATCTCGATCGCCTTGACTTTCCATAACCGCTAGTGATTCTTCCTGCCGAGTGTAATTTTTCAACGTTTGACAATATCCTGTTAAACAAGATTTAACAAACGAAGTAAAATAATGGCTACTTTATCAGAAAGGCGCTACCACGTGTAATAATTGTTTTCAAAAGTTTAAATGAAAATTAATAACAGATATCACTTAACAGTTAGTACAGTTTCTCAAAACCATGCTACCACATTTTTTCTGAAATTCAAGATGACAGGTGATGTACTCGAAGATTGTATCAGAATAAGAAAGAAAGATGTGAATCTAAAAGGATGGGGGGGGGGGCTATACAGCTTTTTGAAGCGTTACTGTATATTTCAAGTTTTGTATAACTTTAGTTTTATTAAAAGTCGCTCATTAATAATAAACGCACTGTAAAGCTAAATATCCGTTCATTATGTTAATCACTGATTTTTCAAATATAGATATTCACTCCTAGAATTCGTGTAGCTGTGTAAACTTCAAATTTGACACACACAAAGATATTTAATTTTCAAAAGATGCAAGTTATTTAGAAGCACAACATTCAGTCGCTTTGAATTGATCCACTTTCTTTCTGGTGTAGTCTATTTTCACTAAAGGGTGTGACTAAACAGAGTGAAATATATATTCTTGGTTTGGACGAAATGTTTGCCATGTCATCACTTCTGACTTGGAACATATACACATGATCCTTAATTAGGAGCAGGGCCGGGTTTAGACTTGCTGAGGCCCTAAGCTATACAAAACCCAGAGGCTCCCTACTGTTTTAAATTATCTCAGCTGGTCTTTTTGTTTTTTTATTTGAGGCCCCGGCAGATTGCGAGGCCCTAAGCTGTAGCTTTTTTAGCTTATACGTAAATCCGGCACTGATTAGGAGTATTGTCCACCTAAGAGATCATCATAGTCATGAGATATCATTATGGCACCAAGTTTCTGCATGTTTAATATATTCAAGAACAACTTGCTTTTTAAAATGCGATTTTAAAACATCGCATCCTCAACTGAAGGCTTTCTGAAACTATGGTGTGTGTGGTATTTTTTCTATGTCAATTCAAAGCACGAAAAGTTAACCCATAGTGCATTAGATAATACACAATCTTCTTTAGAGACTAAACATGAACTTTCTCAAGCCGCTTCAGGCTTCTAATAATAATCAGTATGGTGGTATTAGGCCAGGCAATGAAAGTAATCTTCTACTTAAAACTATTTCAGCATTTCAACCGTAATTACTTATCGGTCGTATGTCGCGTCATGATTCAAACAAACCACCATAATAATATTTTTAATGCACATCATATAATAATGTATGTGTACAATCTATTGTAAAATATGAATTTACATGTCATTAGCGTAACAGCAAATTTAGTGTACGGTTAAGCCAAAGTGATCTGACGTTTAGCAGGTTTTAAACAACCTAGCTCTGAAAAGTATTATCATATATACTTAATGAAAGAGCTTCCATAGATCACTAGGTATAGACGAATCCCCCTGGTCGGAAAGATCTGGGTTCGATTCCTGTCCATGACCCACCCCCCCCCCCCCCCACCCCCCCCCCCCCCCACCCCCCCCCCCCCCCACCCCCCCCCCCCCCCACCCCCCCCCCCCCCCACCCCCCCCCCCCCCCACCCCCCCCCCCCCCCACCCCCCCCCCCCCCCACCCCCCCCCCCCCCCACCCCCCCCCCCCCCCACCCCCCCCCCCCCCCACCCCCCCCCCCCCCCACCCCCCCCCCCCCCCACCCCCCCCCCCCCCCACCCCCCCCCCCCCCCACCCCCCCCCCCCCCCACCCCCCCCCCCCCCCACCCCCCCCCCCCCCCACCCCCCCCCCCCCCCACCCCCCCCCCCCCCCACCCCCCCCCCCCCCCACCCCCCCCCCCCCCCACCCCCCCCCCCCCCCACCCCCCCCCCCCCCCACCCCCCCCCCCCCCCACCCCCCCCCCCCCCCACCCCCCCCCCCCCCCACCCCCCCCCCCCCCCACCCCCCCCCCCCCCCACCCCCCCCCCCCCCCACCCCCCCCCCCCCCCAAATGCAATATACCGAAGCAACTCGTTACAAAGTTTGACATAGTGAGAAGCAGCCTAAAATTTATTATTTCAGAAGTATATCTGTCTTTATCTTGGAAAATGGCTTTGGATTAGATCCAGTGATGCTTCTTTAGCTCTCAAACAACGTAGCTATAACATAAATGCATCGATGGAAAACTATTTTGTTTATTATCTTAAAGCCACGAATACCAATATGCAGGATAAAACATGGCAAATAATTCTCTCAAATGCGCGAACACAGCCACTAATTGGATTAACCTATCTTCCTTAACAAAAAACGCGTGCTTTTAACAATGACTGTATGATTTGCAAACATAAATAACAAATAAAAGGTTTATCGAGCGTCAAAATTGAAGTGAAAAAAAAAATGATTTAAATACTCTTGGTTGAATTCGTTTCGCTCAAAAATTGAGCAAAAATTAATTCAATTGCAGCTTGGTGCCAGTGTTTGATTGGACAATCTTTGCCAATCATAGCGAGTACAGAGAACCACAAATTAAATTCCCACGTGTTGCTGTAGCAAACAATGAATTTTTTCTGTCATTTTTAATGGTCACTGTAGATCTGGTATGAAAATCAAATGAAAATTTATAACGTAGTTTCAGGATTCTTCTGATGCCGACAACGATCGGTCCACTATACATTCAGTAAACTAGGATAGCCACCGTAGTTCAGTCGGTATAGATGCAGGCCTTTTTGGTAGGAAAGACCAGAGTTCGATTCCCGTCTGTGACGTAAGGAACCTCTATCTGGTCTCTTTCGACTAAAGGTGAGTTAGCCGGTCTCGTACGGCGGTAGAGGATTTTTACCCGGAAACTCGGGTTTTTCGTCCTTCAGAACAGGCAAACCAGCCCGTGAACACATAGGGATCTACAGTCATAACACACACACACACACACACACACACACACACACACACACACACACACACACACACTTAATCCCTCATTAGGAGGGCTCAACACGCTTCTCCCCCCAAAAATTAAGGGACGGGGAGAAAGAGGGGGAACCCCACACGAATGAATAAGTAAATTCGGATAGATCTGAAATAATTTACAAATGCTATGATGAACTTGAAAGAAAAATGTTTGGAATCAAAAGAAATTGCACTAAACCCTGTTTACCTTTTTTAATATCAACCTTAGCCGCAACCTTTCTGATTGTTACTCTTCTGCTATTCAGCTATTGCAGTCGCGAGACCACGTACTCGTGCACGAGAACAACGCAGCTAATCTAAGACTTCATTCAAATATGTACAATTCATTGATAATTTAAAACTATGGTAGATGTACTAAAGTAATGTTTTTATGCATTTGATTTTTTTTTTCACTCCTATGTAATGCACTCGATGAAATCTAGAAAGATGAAACTAGTAGTGACTTTAAAAATTATTTTTCTATTTTATATTGAGGTATAATAATCATAAGTTATTTTTTGAAACGTGTCAAATAGCCGTGAAAACGTCATCTTTGAAATATTGAGAAAGATCAAATAATTCTTCAAATAACTATTTGAAGAATTATTTGATACTTCAATAACTATGTGAAATATTTCATTTTTTTCTTTTTTCTTTCAGAAATTTGTTCACCATGAAATTTACAGTTCATTTGGCTTTTCTTCTGTTGTTAACAGCTACAATAACTCAAGGCAACTCCTTATCGAGAAAAAAAAGACAAAGTAAGAATATTATTCTATTACAAAATTTTCTAGTTTTTTTATTTATTTATTTATTTTTAAAGTAAACCAGAAAATATTTCAAAACTTGTCTCATGATTTACATTTCGGTGCATATTTTATGTCTGAAATCTAAAACGAAAAAAAAGCGTAAAAATCAAGTTTAGTTTGTTTCACTGTAGTGGTCTGGATCCTAGAATCAAAAGAAAAAATGCTAACAAAAATAAAACGGGGACAAAAAAAAAATAAAAATAAAAATGTAAAATGAAGTCAAAAGTTAAGATTCGAAAATATTGACGCCTGCTGACTTATTATTTTTTCTTTGTTTCTTTTTGTTATTATATTGGCCTTCGAACCAAGGAGCTGGTTTAAACATATATGCATCTATCCTGGAGAAAAAAACTTGTTAGCAGTTCTAATCTGCAAGTGACAGCCAGATGCGCCTACATTCGAACAGATTCCATTAACACGGACACCCGAGTGCCTTATCAATGATCAAACCTCCTTGAATGACAATTTTCTAACTCGTAACCATTTGTCTATCTATTCCCAGCTTTCACATCTTATTGTGGTTATACATTTCAGAACCCCCCCCCCCCAAAAAAAAATCTCAAAAGAGACTGAAATCTAATGCTAGTAATGTGTCAATGCCTCGCATTTGGTTCCAAAGCCGAGACTATCTACTCGGCCAAATAGGCTGAAATTACGGTTTAGAACTATTTGGTTGGAAGGCAAGTTCTATGAAAGAGTCTTGGTATGATGAACTACATAAACTACTGTTTTGATTCATAACTTCTACTTACTGTGATATTTATTTATTTTTCCTCTGCATGGCGATAATTAAAAAAAAAAATAATTACTCTAAATTTTCTCGTACCGATTTTTATATTTTCTCTTTACAGCCACCAGGATTATTTCTTAATTAATTAAAAAATATATTTAAATTGAAAACCTACTTTTATGCAGTCAATTCAAATTTAATTGATCCCCCCATTTCATACCCATAAAAAAATAGGATATGTTTTTTTTTCTTTCATAATCAACTTGTACGAATGCATGTTAATTTTACTAGCGTCTTATTTCCTGCCTCTTTTAGTGCTACGGCATTACTCAAGATTTTCTAAAAAAAATACTTCTTTATTTTGAAATTCAGAATGTTCCATAAGTAGACCTTTCTTACTAAAAAAAATACAATTCACAAAATCCTCTGTTTCTAAGGGTATATTTCAAGAAGGGATGAATCATACTCGAAGAAGAGAATCGTATCTGAAATTATTGGATCAATTTTGTACACCGTGTATAATACGTATTTACTATTACTTTATAAATTCAGTAAAATTTTTTAGCTTTGTGCTACTTCAAGATCTCCCCCAATGCAGTGAGATAGCACATATGGACATGGCAATTGCGAGATAAATTTAACTTAAATTGCTGCATAAGGTCACTGAATGTGAAACTTTAAGTTTAAAAATTCTGTTTTTGCGAATTCTTACCTGTAACATAGTAGCTATTCGTCGTTATTTTTTTTGACGCGAATGAGAATTAAAAGAAAAAAAAAACATGTACATATCTGCTAACATATTATTTTCTGACAAAACACGGGTTCACTGGTCCGAACTGACAAGGCTTTAGGTTAGGTGTCTTGCATCAGTGAATAAGGATAACAGAAAAGCAAAACGGAATGGAGGAACTTAACTTCAAATAAAATAAATGAAATTCTGAGCAAAGGCTAATATTTTTTGATGAATTAAAGTATTTATTTAGGAGTTTGTTTATAATAATGAAGCTAATTATAATAGAACATTATCTAGACTACATTTTGTCATCTTAGAAGAAACGCATTCATTTAGAGGAATAAACAAATTCTGAATCCCACGGCGAAACCTAAAAAAGATATTACGTGACATCTCCAAGAACTCCTCGTGGAGAGGGGGAGGTATTCTACAACTCTACACCTACACAGAATATCACTACCAATGTCATCTACTGTCCACCGTCACTACCACTAATATTTTTTGTCTATAAATTATGTGTGTTCTCATGGCCGATTTGTCTGAGTTCGGCTAACTCGCCTTCAATTGAAAAAGTTCATATGAAGATTCCTCTCGTCATCGCGATGAAAATCAAACTTGGGCCTTTTTACAATCGAAGGGCGCAGTGTACTATCGTTCTTCTAATTGCGCTATGGAGGCAAATACTAAATGCTCTAATACAATAAGGAAATATAGACTGCATGTTTGATAATGTAGTTTTATTATGTCACAAACCTTGTCCGCGCGGTTAGCCTAGTGGCTTTTCGCTTCGCAACCATATACCTGGGGAAGGAGTGTTTCAGGTTCGATTCCCATCGAAGACGTGAAAAACTTGAGGATCTTCCTCAGTCATAGCCAAGTTAGCCGGTCTTGGGCGCTGGCAGTAGGGTTTTTTCCGCCAGTTTATCTGGCGTTGTGATTCTGACATATTGGAAAGAGTACAAAGGAGAGTGTCCAAAATGATATTAGAATTGGAATACTGATTATGAAGTCAGATTGAGAATTTGTAGGCTGCAGACACTAGCAAACAGAAGAAAGAGGGGGTGACATGATTGAGACTTATAAACTTCTAAAAGGGTCATACAGTATTTCAATTATTGGAATTTTTCAATTTATGGAGGGTGTGGAAAGGACGAGAGGGCATCCTTGGAAGCTGAGGATGAAGGCTGCCAAGAAGGGCATGAGGGCTAGATTTTTCTCTCATAGGGTGGTGCGTGATTGGAATGGATTGCCATTGGATGTTGTGAGTGCAAGCAGTGTGAATGAATTCAAGCATAAGTATGATAGTTTGTATGTGTAGTATAGTTCCTTCATGAGTCTCTGACTCCCTGGAGGTGTCTCTTAATAATATTTATTATTATTGTTATTATTATTCCTTTAATTCATTTAACTACCCAGGATGTATGATCACATATGAAAAAGATATAAACGTAAAAACTGCAAAACATTTAAAAATAACAGGTGTAATTAACTCTATATTTAAACCAAACCTAGTTCAAAAACAAACCAGGCTAAAAGTATACAATACATTAGCCCTACCAGTCTTAATGTATGGAAGCGAAATCTGGACAATAAAAACAAAAAGACAAACAAAGATTAACAATAGCAGAAATGAAGTTTATGAGAAAAACTGCAAAGTATACCCTATTTGATCACAAAAGAAACGAAGATATTATGAAAGAATTAAACTAAGAACCAGTAATAGAAAAAATTAAAAAATATAAACATAAATGGATGGAACACGTTCAAAGAATGAAAACAGAAAGATTACCAAAGCAAGCCTTAAAGTACAAGCCATTAGGAAAAAGAAAACCAGGACGTCCTCTTAAACGATTCAACGATGACTTCTAAGGCCGGAACAGGACATGCTAGGCCTAAATCCTTGATACGTATGATGATGATGATTATTATTATTATTATTATTATTATTCCTTGTTACATTCATACTTAGATCACTCATATTGGCACTGTTAAAGAGCATACACTAATTTCCAGTAACTTTTGTATTTTTTTTTTAAATTAACTTACTCTGTTTTACTTATATCGGTAAATAAATTTAATAAAGAATTGCAGCAATATTAATTCCTTCGCTGCTCTCTTAAAAACTGGTGAGTCGTGTCCCCTAACAACGATGGAGATCTTGGAGATCTGACTCCCACAGTTTCGCCAGATAGTATCTCTCCATTCATGGAAAGTGTTTTTTCCAGAAATATCTAATGTCAGTTTTAAATGTCTATGCTATAGGGAATCCTAGTTTCGTGGAACACACTTTAAGAAACACTGCTTTAGAGCACTCATTATAACTGAAGCGAACGGATATTATTTACTACTTACTGACTGACGTGAATAAAAAAAACTAATATGATATTTTAAGTAACATGCGTAAAAAATGTAATTAGAAAATAAAAATCTAGTTTATTTTTTAAAGAGGTATATTGAAAGGCGTTTAAATATGTAACTAGAAAAAAAAATACGAAACTAATTTCATGCTTTCTAACTATTTTTATAATTCTGCATATTCAGTGAATAGTAAATACCCGAAGCAAAGTATTACTTTCTTAGAAAATATTACACAATTTAAAGAAGCTTAACTCAAAAGTACTGAGCTCTCTCCATTTATGCTTATTGACCATAAAATTATTAATTATTATAATAAATAATTCACCAACTACACCAACCACTACTACCATCATCAACACTAACGCCATTATGGTCTTGATTTATATTAAGACAAAATTCTGCATTGTTTAAAAATTCACAACTTCTCAAATAATGTAATTACAGTTATATATCATTTATAAAATATTTACCATTCATCAAATATGAAATTACAGTATCTCGTCGATTAAACTATGTATTAAATCACTTAAACTCACTAATACTATCGTTTGGTTATTATGAAAGAAGCGCCCTCTCACTTTTTTTATGGAAGAAATGTGTGCAATTCTAATTTGTTCTACTATATTTTGTCAGCAGACTACCAACTAATTTTTAACGGAATCAATCAAACAATCTTTAGTTTTGCGAAAAGATCTTAGATTTACAATTTTGCACGGTTTCTTGTTTTGCTCTATAGATCAAATTAAGGACATTTAACTTGTTAAAAAAAAAAAAAAAAGTTGACCGCAGAATCATATATTCTTGCATCGAATTATGGACTGAATAATTATTTATATTGATTACTATAACACATTAATAATTATAAATTAATACAATTAATAAAAAATAAATTATTAATACTAAATATTCTTTATAATTCTCATTTATAAAGAATATTTAATAACCAATAAAGGAAATTAAAATATTTTGAAATATAATATTGATTTAATTTTTATTTAATCTTTCTTTTTATTGCTTAAGGTTTCCGAACCCCAGTGAGTTATTTTTATCTTATTCAAACATTGGCCTCAATAAAAACTAAATTGTGATGCTTGCTCTTCAGCAAGGATCACAATTTCGCGTCATCCTCAAGAACTTCAATCTTGGGAGAAACGTCTAGGAACGATTCTCTTTGACTGTAGAGGAAGAAAGAGTAGATCTATTAAATTAGAATATCTCTTCACGTCACACTTTACGACTCTTTTTCTTAGAAAAAGTTTGAAATTTTCCGTATTGGAAATAAAATGCAACATAGGTTTTAAAAAAATCTTAAATAATTAATGCAAAGAACAATTACACTAATTGCAGTAATTATTAAAGTTAGAAAACGTCTGGAATTTTTTTCTAATGTAACGGAGTTGAAAGGTTGAATTTCTGCGGCACTTTGAAAAAGCAGAGGTGAAGTGAAAGTATGGGGAAGAGAAAGTTCCGAAACAAAAAGTCTGATATATTTAAAAATTGCTATTTTGCTATTTTTTGGCGGCTGTTGGATTTAGTGCCTTTTTTTTTTTACTATACTCTCTTTTTATTTCCTTAGTTATGAAGAATTTTCACAATTTTTCAGAAACTTGCATAATATTATGACGAATTCTGCTAATCGCTTTCTCACAATAGCATGTTCTTGTGCAATTGATACCAGTATTTTTATACATTTCCTCGTTATGACCACCAGTTAACAATTAGGCCTAATACGTCAAGGCCAGTGGAATGGGATGAAATGTCGAACGGTATCTAGAACTGTTGATAAGCTGATTTTAATTATGTTGTGCTGTAAAAAAAAAAAAAAAATCGCTATACATGTAAATCGGAAATGATTAGATTTAGATTACTAGTTATTTTTTTCTGACCCACCAGACTCGTTTGGTCTGTCACACTGTTCTGAATGCGACTATCACAATCTTAGAGCAGCGGACTTGAACACTAAATTTTATAAACAGCATGTAGAAATCTGGGGTAGCTGACCTTTTTCTGTGATGCCTGGAGGAAGGATCATGAGTCCAGAGAGCATTTAGGGAGAGAACTTGGATACTTTTGCTACCTAAATAGAAAGGAGTGGGTTATGATGTGGTTACTGATGTAATATTTTGCGGTGCAATCAATAATGTATTGTGTATATATTGTTTGTAATGCCTACCACAAACCTCCCGACTTTTAGAAATGCACCACGAATTTTAAATAAGTTTACAAGTAATATTGTGCAATACTTGGCGCAAAGGTTTCTAATTTTTTTTAAATTTTTTTACGTGGTACATGAACTTCATTGCCCGACGTAAGACCACTGCCTTTATTAGATTATTAATCGGAGGCCTGAAGTGACTTGAAAAAATTCCATATTTTGATCTCCAGAGCAAGATTTTCCGACCAGATAAAAATGAATAAAAAAAAAAATAGCAACAGGAAACAAATCCTTACCTCGCTTACTAAACTAATGTAACTATTATGACATTCTTAGAGCGGCAGGCTTGAAGGTTTTACCACCAGTGAAATTTTAAACCTTTAGCTTGTGAAAATCACATAAAAATGTATATAAGGAGTATTATTAAAACTGAATGCGATTATGGATTGGATGACGTAAAGTTATTCAACTTGAACGATTTATTCAACTGTTAAAGTTGAATAACTTTACGTCATTCAAAATATTTGAATTTAACAATTTTTTGTAAACAAATTAAACTTAAGAAAAGTTAATTCGGAGTGATTCCGGATTTTGCATTTGTCGGTAAACGGTCAGTCTTCAGGAAAGAATCTCAAATATTTTCTAGCTGAGAAACCACCACATATTTCTCTCTTTGTTTTTCACTTTCTGGAAATGATGGAATGTATAAGTGGGCTTAAATTGGAATGCAGTCTTCTTTGCGACAACAGCAACTTTTGTTTTTGGTTACTTATGTGAGGGATTTTTTAAAAGAAATGTCAGCTAATGTATCGTATTCTATCGTTGGTTCTGAGTCCCCTAATTCGACGAGTGCTATTTATCAATATGGTGTATGGGGAAGCTTTTTTCCCATACAAAACGCCTCTCATAATTCCATCCATACATGGAAACAATTTGTTTTATTGAACTTGCAGTTTTATTGAATATCTGAATGTTCCGAGTAAGCATTAATGTAGCTGAACATAATACTCTTCAAGCAATAAAATAAAATCGCAGATCTTAATCTGAATGCTAACCCTTTGAATAAAATCAGTGTTACATTATCTTTCCTTCCCTCTTTCAGGCAACAGCAGAGAATGTCATTCTTCTATTTTTAAGAATACAATAGATATTATCTCCCCACCCCCAAACAGCAGGAACATATTTGATTATCTGTGATAATATATTTTGTATATTATATATAACATATCATGTATTTTGTATCTGTGATAAGTTTGCTCATTGGTTATATAATACATGATGATAATTCAAACTCAATTGGTTTCATTTCACGAAATTTTTCAAAAATGATATCAAGTATCTAGGAGAGCATTTTCCGCTTATCTAACTCAGTGCACGAGTCGACTAAGAGTCAGAAAGGAGAAATGACTGTCCTAGATACTAAATATGATTTTTGTGTCATGTCAGGGTTACAATAAGCAAGATGGTGGTGTTTGAATGGAAGATAAATGATTTTATCTGATGAGTTAGCCGATCTCATACGGAGGGAGCAGGGTTTTTTCTCTCGGAAACTCGGGTTTTTCATTTCGCTTACAGACAAATCGGCCTTCAGAACATGCGCAATTTACAGGAAAAAAAAAAAAAACCTTTGTTGGTGATGATGGACGGTAATGGCGTTGATGGTTGTAATAGTTGAGAGGGTAAGATCTATTTAGAGAAGTAGAATAGAGTGTGCTCCCGCGATAAGTCCTTGAACTCCGTGGAGGTATCACGTAGTAATAACTCTCTTTTTCCTTCATTCCACCCATCTCAGTTCTCTGGAATAACCCCCTCCCCCTCGTACTGTTCTTCGCGCTGAGTACAATCCCCCGATGCCCTTTGGTTGGAAACACTTGCTTTCGATTTCCGATACAGTATTCAGAGCATGCAATAATGAATTGATTATATTTAATTTAAATTTATGCTAATTAATATCTTGAAACCAAATTTCAATGACTTTAATGAACAGAGTTTGCAAAAAGGTTAAAACTAAATTCTGGTCTTTAAGTTCTCACTCAACCTTCCTGCTATCGCGTCCCACTTTTCACTGTTAGTATACCTTGCATCAGGATTATAATAATAACAATAAAACAAAATTATGTTTAAATATAATGTAAATGCCAATGGTTATAATTATATTATTACAACACGTATTGAAATCTAAAAATACCATGGCAGTGTGATAACTACTAAACTTGGTGGAACAAACAAGTAATATGCGATGACTAACTGTCCTCAGTCGCCAAACAAGTAACCTTGATGAGCACCTGCTTAGTACTGACTCAAACCAGTTTAGCTGAAAGCTCGTTCCACTCCATTAAAAAAATAAGCTGCTATACTCAATCTTTATGGAAGGTTGAATCTACTGCCGTTTAGAAATATAGTTACATGTAGTTAGGAATAGAAGGTTTTTTATTATTTTGTTTTCGAGTTATTTAACAGTATTTATGTGCAGTTAACAAAATATTGCGCTATGTTAATATTCGCGGAGATAGTGGCGATCTATTTGAAGATTTTCTGCGATCCAACATTGGATTGCCAACAAGGTTTGAGAACCATGGTAAGGCTATTTAGTTGTTACTTCCGTTCACCATACTTAGCCCATTCTCAAGTGCTAATGGTATCACAATTCAAATAAACAGTTGGCATCATACTTCAAATTAGGCTCCTACATTAACGATATGAAAATAAATCGTTTTCCGCCATTCCCCACTTTTTGACTACAACAACAGAACTTTGATATTAAGGTTAGTTTTCTAGTCCACGTGATATTATCCCCTCTCCTTCAAATGTACCAGAATATTTTTGCTTTAAATGCAGTCCCTGTACCGTTGCTCCTCTGTGATCTCTTTTATATTTATACCAGCATATTCTCTTCATTTTGAAAATGGTCTCTGCAGCCTATTCTAAAAGAGAAAAAGAAAATCTGCTATCAAACTATCCTCCAGTTGCTTGATACTTTAAAGGTGCCGCTAAAATCCATGAACAGTCATTTTCTTCATTACTTTGTGACCCACCAGATAATCGTCGATCTTCAATATGGATTTCGAAGCACTCAATCTATCAAACAATTTACTAAACTAACGCGTGAGTGTTATAGATGAGTTTCTTATAGTGATTGGTATTTTAGCCTCAATACTACTGTTCTTGAAATGCAGAACAAATGCTGTTGAAAATCAGAATTAATTCTGTTGTCGTGAGTTGGAGTACAAATGACCTGACTTTACCGAATTTTCGCAAATTCATTAATACGAAATGTATACTATTACGCATTTCAGACAAACGTGCAGTTCGATCAAATACTTATAGATATGAAACATTTCCACATTCACAGAACATTTTGTAAATTCCAGATTTCTTTTCCGGTGATTTGTTCCTGATAAAAGATTGACAGTCTATTTAATGACGGAGGAAAGGCAATTTTTATGTGTTTTATTATTTCATAATGTTGGAGAACGTTTTGTCTATTATATTAATTTTATACATGTTTGTTGTGCTGGTAGATAAAACAAACACTGACAATGAGCCATAAACCCACACTCAAACTGAAATTTATTCTGGACTGTGTTTTTTAATAAGCATTCGTGTAACTAGCGACCGACGAAGTCCAGTTACTATTTATACCGGTACAGCTTGCTATGATAATAAATCAAACCTACAGAATCTTATTAAAATCATGCTTTTTATTCGTTTTTCTTTTATTTCCAGTTACATTCATGGACGAAGACAGCTGTACAACCCCCAGAGGTCAGAGTGGAACATGTGTTGCACTTGGGAGGTGTCCGGAACTACAACAGATAGCTTTGACCCAACTGAGTAATTACGTCTGTGGATTTGAAGACGACATTCCTAACGTTTGTTGTCCATTAGACAACAACCAACCTGCAACTAATCCTCCAGCAACTAATCCTCCAGTACCGGTTACTATTCCTACAATCCCGAGGACTAGGCCCACAATTGTACCCACAGGTAAGATCATACGCGAGACGACACTATTTGATTTATGTCGTTTCAGAATGTTTATTCCTAAATAACAATAATAGATAAACGAACAAGCTAGATGGCGCTGGCGATCTCACAACCCGGTACAATCTTGTGAGACCCAAGAAAATAACTCAAACTTTAAGGATGTAGGAATTCTTTCTCCAACATAGGCTTTAATATTTCTTTTTCTTCATTTATTCTATAAGGAAGCATAGAATAACCAAGGAGTCGATGTGCATGTTAGTAGATGTGACAATAACAGCACTTAACGTTCAAATTAAAACAAATTAATATTTTGTTTTTTCTTTTGAACGTTGAAGTGTTATTATATAATGTTGCACTTATCTGACTCCAAAAGAGTAAATTCGCTATAGAAAATAAACAATCGATGATTAAAAAATACAGATTAACCAAGAAAGACCTCCACACGGATTCTCTTAACTAATAAAGAAGAATATTAGACTCAAATTTGCTGAAGTGAAATTTGGTATTGTTATTCATTGACATACTGATCGCGACACAAGAACTTAATCGTTAGGACTGAAAACAGCTAATACCACTGAGATATATTAGAAATAATCAGCTAAAGTAGCCGCTTCTAAATTGCAGCCAACCTTCTTTGTCCCGCTTTTTACATAATGTAAGATATTGAGTATATTACGAGACACCCATACTTGCTGAACTGTGTATGTACGTTCCAACAAATGAAGACAAACCGGAGGGTAGATTATGTAGGTGCTACTGTAATTAAAACATAGTTCCTAGGTATAAAAAGTATTTGGACTTTCAGGGAACTGGTCGTTGGGTTCCTGAAGCTCCGTTTCGTTGGAATTAGGTGTGTGTCACTGGACGTCTTTTCTCAAACGCCCATCCCCACTAGCTCTGGATACCACGCAGCAGGGTTTTGAGAGAGATAGTTTCGCCACTTTTGTTTGTTTTTATAGAATATATTAGGGTTTCAAGAAATAAAAGGTCAGAGGAAATGAATAACTGGAAATGTTCAACACGGTCATTTTGATTTAAATATACTCATGTCGAGTAGAGCTTCAGTTTCCTTTTTATGCTATATTTTAGCAGGAAACGGACTTTTCTTTGACTGGTCTGGGAGTGGAAGAAATGCGAGTCAAGCAAGAAAACCCTCGTATTTTCTTTAGTGTCTATTTACGTATAAGTACTTCCTGAATTAAGATACGCTACTTTATCTTAAAAAAAGGCAAGAAGACTGATGCAATATTATTCGCTGGACATGGTTAATATTCCGACGGACCGATTACAAACCACCAGTGCTGGAAGGTAACTCCACTGCAAGCAAGCGATGTATTGTTCGTGTAAAACAGTAGTTACTGTTGGTCGTTCATTGCTCACTATTCTTTCCCCCACCCCTCAAAGTCTTAAATATTAGAAAATTAAGTCTTTCACCAGTAAAACAGGCAAACTGGTATAAAGAACGCACGTGATCAATACAATACACTCGTCTCGATGATCTCAGCTGCTTCGGCAGTAATTTAAAATAATGAAAACTTTTGAATTGTTATATACGGATGGACAATCATAACGAAGCTATTTGCTTGGAAATGAATACGCTAAAAATTCTGGACCCTTCTAAACCATCTGGTTGGCTGGTGGTTAGCGTACCATTCTCCACGCAGGTTCTAGTCCCACACTAGATGGATGTTTGTGATTTGTCTTTTGGTGGCAGATTAATTTCATTGCTCTGTATGAAACCACTGTCCCATTTATTGGAGGCTTGAAGTGGCTTAAAGTTCAATATTAAATCTCTAGAGGTTTCCAAAATATATTCAAATAATCAAAATTACAAAAAAAAATAAAAATAAAAATAAAATCATTAACACACCCACAGTACGAAGGTGGTTTGAAAAGTTCTTGGCCTAACAATGAAAAAACAAATTTTATAAATTCAAAATTATTTCTATTTTTCAACATAATCTCCCTTAAGACTAATACATTCATTTTAGCGATGCTCCAGCACCATTATCTCTCCCCTGTAGTGGCTCTCAGTAAGATCTGCAAAATACTCCTCTACAGCTGCAATCACCTCTTGATTCGGAAAAAAAAAGAAAAAAAAAACGCTGACCAGCGAGGAAGAGTTTTAGTTTTGGGAAGAGATGGAAGTCGGAGGGAGCCAAATCTGGGGAACAGGGTGGATGTTCCAACAATTCATAGTGCAGATCCCTTAATTTTACCATTGCCAAAACACTTTTGTGGGCAGGTGCATTGTCCAGATGAAAGATGATTTTTTTCTACTGCAAACCAGGTCTTTTCTCACGAATTTGTTTCGTCTAGTCTGGTTAAAAGATTGGAATAATATTCCCCGGTTATTGTTTTACCTTTTTCAAGGTAATTAATAAACAAAATGCTTTTAGCATCCCAAAACACCAATGCCATGACCTTTCCTACTGATGGAACCGACTTTGTCTTGTTTGGCGCTGAACAACCGGCTTCTGTCCACTGTTTGGATTCTGGTGGGTAATGGTGAATCCAAGTCTCATCCATAGTAATAAATCGACGCACAAAATCAGTTTTATTCTTGTTAAAACGTTCCAAGCACTGTTCAGAGATTTTCATGTCAGTGCGTTTTTGATCTGCTATGAGCAAGCGCGGCACCCATCTTTCACAAAGCTTTTTCATTTGAAATTCTTCATGCAAAATATATCCTACACGTTCTTTTGAAATGCCTATAGTCTCAGCAATTTCACGCACTTTGATTCGCTGGTCATCCAATACCATATCTTAAACTTGATCAAGATTTCTGGTGTTGTTACACTTTTTAGGACATCCTTTATATGAATCATCTTCAAGGCGGGTACGGCCACGTTTAAATTCGGCAGCCCATTTAATTGTCGAAAACGAAAGAGAAGAGTGCCCATAAACTTTTAGTTTATGGACAACACTTTTGCTTCAGACAGCTGTATAAAACAAACTACTTGATAGAATGACTAGCAATTTGACACGGATGCTTATGACAGATGCACGAACTTAGAAAAAAAAATCTTGCCGATAGTGTTCCCATTTATGGTCGAGGCCGAGGACTTTCCAGACCATCCTCGTACTAGAGGTTTATAATCTTTTGCGGATGAGTGGCAAAAAAAAAAAAAAATTTCCGTTCTTGCAACTTAATTTACAAGATATATTCTTCAATTTTTATGATGACACGGAATTAGAAATACTATTATGATGGTGTAATTTTTTCACATTCAAATGTGATTTAATGCATTAGTTATTAATACTACATGAATTATCTCACTGATAACCTAGAAGATGATAATGTTTTAATCTCCTATCCACAATTTTCTTTCAAATTAGTCTATTACTTGTCAGCCCTCCAATATTATCATATCTAACATTTCGTACATCAAGACACTTCTGATTGAATCAGTACACCTAGAACTTGATCTTCCATTGGGTCTCTTTCCTGCCATCTTGGCATCAAACTCCTGTTTTGTTAACCTTTCCTCATCCATTCTATTTAAGTGACCATATCGCCTTAGATTATCTCTTCTGACACGTTCTTGAACGCTACCAATGTCAAGTTCCTTTCTAATGTCTTCGTTTTTAATATGATTCTACAATTGATGGTATTGGTTCACTCCAATAATTTTTCTCAGAACCTTCATTCTAATCTTTGATCAAATGCTTTATTTTTAACCCAACTCTCAGATTCATTACTTAAAACTGGTTTGAAGACTGTCTTGCATGTTGCTACTTTGGTGTTTTGGCTAATTTCTCTCTTATTCCACATAAATTTATTCAGTTGACTTCCTACGATACCAGCTTTGATTCTATTGTCTATTTCCATATTTAATTTGCCATCTTCAGTGAAAACTGTGCCTAAAATAGCTGATATGTTTTACTTGTTCTATAGGACTTCCATTCAGTATGCAGCTGAAGTTTTCTATGCTTCTGCCTATCTTCAAAGTTTTCGCATTGCCGATTTTCATGCCAAATTTGTTGCAGCTGTTATTAAATTTATTTAGAAAATCCTGGAGACTTATACTAGATGTGTTTAGTAGTACATCATCTGCATAAAGCACAGCGCTCAGTTTGACAATTTTAATATCAGGCTTGGTACTACTTTCTTTCACACAAGAGTGGAGATAATATACCCTGATTTTACATCAAATCATTTTCTTGTATTTCCTTCAATTCTAACTGCTGACTGACAACTTAAATATAGACTATGCATTTCTCTTTATAATGTTCCATTAATCCCATATAATTGAAGTGTTTTGAAAAGCTTTTCTCTTGGTACCTTGTCGTATACCTTTTGCCTCTACAAAACTTAAGCACAGATCCTTGTCATATTCCCATGATTTCTCAACTACCGTAAAATATTATTATGTATAACTTTATGACATGTTCAATATAGAATAATAATAATAGGCTTGCATCATAAAGTTCTTGTTCTGTTTCTTATAACAAATTCAGTAATTTCGAATTCTTTAAAGTATTTTCCTCCCGTCTTATAAATGCACCGTGTTTACCAGTTGTAGTTATTACTATTATTTATTATATGATTTATGATCCGACTGTTCTTTTGTACTATTTATCTTGATGCATTATACTGTTGTCTATTACAGAATGCGGTAACTCAAATGCTACTCACACTCGAGTTGTAGGAGGAGTTGAAGCACCAATAAACGGTTGGCCATGGATAGTAAGTGAATCTTTGACCTAATTTAATTGATAATATCTATGCATATATATTTTTTCTACGTTCTGTTTTTTTAACTACAATAAAATCTCTGGGAGCCATCGATTGATTGCCCTTTTTGGATAGCATCAAGAATATAAGGGGAAGGAATTTGGAGTACCACCGCAAATAGAAGAAAAATATTCTAGGGTTGGGCGGATTTCGGATTTGTACAGGTGAGAAGTAGTCCTGAGCCAAAAAATAAAGGACATAAGTCTGTTCATTTTGGGACGGATCCGTTACCTATGGTCGTGATGTGTCAACAGCAGAAGAGAGAATTTCTTCAACAGCAACTGAACTGATAAAAATATATGTATATGTATGTTGGAAATGACTGAAAGACAAACAAGACGCAGCGTTATCCTGTCATAAATTCTTCTGCTCAAGAACTTTCTCTGCTACTTGTATTGAACAAGAATGTATAAGTTTAAGAATGTATAAGTAAAGCTTATGAATGGCGTTTGAAAGGAGCTGCTTAAAATACATGTTCATACATTCATTCACAGACTTCAACCAAGACAATGCTTAGAAGAGATGGTGAAGTCTGTAAATGAATGTATGAACATGTATTTTAAGCAGCTCCTTTCAAACGCCATTCATAAGCTTTACTTATACATTATACATTCTTGTTCAATACAAGTAGCAGAGAACGTTCTTGAGCAGAAGAATTTATTACATAAATGCCTTCAAGGCGGCTATAACACTTGCATAGGTTGCAGGGGTGAGGTGGTATTCAGTGTACGTGTTAATGAGATGGCCGGTCGTAAGTCGAGAAATGACTGAATCCTGGTACGCTTAAAACTAAGCCTAAGTCTATCCTGGTAGGCTCAAAAATCATAACTGTTTGAAAGCGTTTTATTCCATCCATCAGTGTAGATGTAGCGTGCTTTTTGTGCTATTGGTATTGTTGGAAAAATTTCCTATGTATGAAATACTGTAAAAATAGTTCAATTAAGCATGTCAGCATTTGATTATTTCTGTAATTTTCTCTTTAAGGAAAATTAGGTTTAGCAGAGGACATCATTCTTTATAACATATTTTTCTTAATTCGTGATGTTACATAGGGTGGAGGGATGAATGATACTTTAGGATAAAGAACGGGAAATTTTAACGATCATTTAAACATATTCCACATAACGAATCACACTGTCACTAGCATGGCCCATTTTCGACAAAACATGAAGTGAACGTTTCAACAGAACGCAGATCTTGAATAAATGCGTAGTTGTTTGAAATCAAATTAAGAACGATGAGATAATTTTTGGGGGGAAGGGAAGGGAAGGAGACTTCTTAATGTTAAGATAATAAGGAATATGGCAAGAGTGATAGTAAATAAAGGGGAACTAGTTAAACCAATCACTTTTTAAATAGTTTTTATGAATAAAGACGTAAGAAAAATGAGTTTAGGAAACAAATACATATCGAGATTTATATTTCAAAAATTTTGGGAACTAATTGATCCCGATGGAAGTAAATAGATATACTGAAGAAAAAGTACAATAGATTATCAATTTTTTTCGTCAAAGATTTATCGTAATTTTTTTTTTAAATTACTCACTTTTTTATGCATGCTTTGATTTGTTTCCAGGCTGTACTTTACATTCGACGAGGACGTAGAGATGTTGCGGAATGTGGAGCCACTTTAATAACAAACCGACATGTACTGACTGCAGCTCATTGTCTAGTCGGAAACAGAGGCGAAAGGTAAGTATTTCTGTACGTTAATTATAGATACATAATTCATAATGTCGAACAAGCGACTGAATAATTAAATATTAAGTTGCTGATAAGACTTCGTTCTTTTGGGATGGCATCAACTTTAGAATATTTCCTGATAACCAATTCTCACTATGATGCTTCCATCGATTTATCAAGAGATGTACTGTTGTCGTAGTATTTTTGTAATTTATAACATCTTATTCTAACTATTGCACTATACGTAGTCTCTTATTTCTATTAAGTGATACCTCTAAGGACCTCAAAGGCTCCTTACAATCATCCGTCTACACCCAACGCCATGTTTTGTTGCCTGTTCAGTTATTTTCTTTTATTTATCCTTTTTTTTATTTAAAAGCACGAGTTTAATTTCCCAGGAGGGCCTGTAAAGAGAATCTAAAGGCAGGTTTACATTGTGGGTCTTCAGAAAGCTATCTGCACAGACAACGCTGAAGAGAATGAGTTGACTGAAATTACTACAGAGGAAAATAAGGCTATGTAGTTAGTGTAGCCTTAACACCACTTTTAAGAAAAACCAAGCTAGATTTCTAAAAAGACGATATACAGTAGAACAGATACATTGCAACATAAGAATCATAGAAGGTTCACGTGATAAAAACTTACCACCCATTTTAAAAAAACCTTTGATCCTATTAATAGAGAAGCAATGTTTAAAATACTCATTTTCTATGGTCTACCCTCAAAAATCATACAAACAATCTCAGCACCTTATAAAGATTGACTTAGGATTGACATCTGAATCCTTTCCGGTGCCAACAGGAGTCCTGCAAGATCATGTACTAACACCTTATTTGTTCTTAGTAAGCTTGGACTGCATCTTCCGAACCATCAACACAGAAGATCTTGGTTTTAACATTAGAACATCCACCCACACCACGGGTGGATGTTCTAATGTTAAATATCACGCAATAGCATGTTAAATATCACGCAAATAACTGATCTTAGCTTTTCTGACGATGTTGTACTTATTCATACAGAACCAACAAATGCACAAAAACATATCAGTCTACTAGAGACACAGGCTAAACTTATTGGTCTCCAGATCAACATCCAAAGTATTCTCAATAGGTTGTGTGAAAATATTATTCTTCATATCAACAATAAATCCTTAGAAAGAGTAAAGGACTTTCAATACCTTGGCTCGTACATCAGTAATACAGAAAATGATATTAGAAAACGTAAACAGCTGGCTCTAGTCTTCCATAACAAACTCCGTCCCATCTGGAAATCATCATTAATATCATTAAAGACAAAATGAAGACTATACCATGCAACCAGTAGATCCATTCTCTTGTATGGTTCTCAAACCTGGACAATAAGCGCCAAAAAAATTACAGACCTAGTTAACTCTTTTGGAACTAAATGTCTCAGACTGATCCTTGGATGGACCGTGTCACTAATCCTGTGCTGAATTTGGCTATAATTAACACTTGTCAATATAGTCAGAAACTTACAACTCAGATGGCTTGGACATCAACTCAGACATCCTGAAGTCTCACTCCTTTTAGGAATCCCTCATCCTGTACAAACTAGAAGATTGCAATCGGAGTAGAGGAAGACCATGCAAATAATTTTGGCAATACATATGTGAAACCATCAGTAGGCTGAACTGTAAAACTCCATCTGACATCTACCAGTTAGCTCAAGATAGAGAAACTTGGAAGACCATAATTTGTAATATTTAATTTTTAATATGAATCTCTTTTTACATTGCATCATATTGTGAATAAACTATGATGATGATTCAGTGTATGTCTGCTAACTGCATATTCTGAAGTTTGCGGGATGAAAAATGTGATTTTCTGTGAAGAAAAATCCTTCTCACTTCAGAGGAGACCAGTTAACCCGAATTCTGCTGAAAATCCCTTGTGAACGTGCTCCTACCCGCTACATTGGATTGAAAATCAGGTATATCCAGAGTTGAGTTGAATATTTGTGATTTGATATCAGGCCTAATGACATTTTCCTTCATAACGTGATCCATATAAAGGATGAATAACAGTGGAGATATTCAAAAATTGTTGGTTCTTGACCACAAAGATTAATGAGATTAAACTATTATTTAGATATTGATCAAGTGTAGGTGAATAACTATTTTAATTACCAACTAGTTTCGCCGGCTTATGCTGTCGGCTTCATCGGGGTACAATCAGGAAATCAAAGAAAACGAAAATTACAAGCTAAACGTTAACTGGCAATTCTATTTCAATAACAAAATAGTGCGAGTGAAACAATACGCGTGCCGCAGGTTATCATATATCCGCGACACGCGTATTATATGATTTTTTTTTTAGAGAGGTGCGTAATGGCGGTTGCCAAGTGTTTATATATGTGATCAGTGATTTAAATAGTTATGATTTTCTGAAGAAAAATTTATTTTGTAAAATATTTGCTACTGATGCTGGTAGATCGATTTAATCTACGGGATGTTTATATATAGAGGTAAGTGTTCTTCATTCTGTGAAACATTTGCTACCTTTGCTGGTAGATCGATTTGATCTACGGGATATTTACATTGGGCTCTAGGACCCATTTCTCAAACTTTATTCTAATAGAGTTGTTGCCTTCTATCAATCATGACAAAACCTCTCAATGAAAGCATATTCGAAGAAGTTTACAGAGAATTCCTAAGATTAGGAAAACTATTGAGCGACAACTGGCCAGGGAAAGTAAAGCTGTTAGATACATCCCCCCCCCCCCTACAGCAGTCACAGAAGATAGGATGGATGATTCTAATGAAGGAAGTATGTTGACTGAACCAGAATCAAGTCACTCCACGAATATAGAGAATGCTGCATCTCAGGATAATACTCCGCAGTTTTTGGAAACCTACACAGAATTTCAAACAGTCAAAAAGAAAAGGAAAATCTCCTCTACTGTAGATACACCCAAAACAGTGGAGATAGAACCAGATAATGTAATTAAAGAAAGGGTACCCCCAGTCGTCCTAAGGGCCAAGGAGCACTGGACGTCCGTTGCATCCACACTGAAATCTTCAGATATCACCTTCATTAAAGCCACAAACACAGAAGAAGGGATTCGCATACAACCTAAAACATCATCAGATTACAGAAAAATGACCAAACTTCTAGACAACAACAATTTGCCATACCACACTTTTGCACTCAACAGTGAAAAAAATTTAAAAGTAGTGTTAAGGGGAGTAACTGAAACATTACAAATAGAAGACCTCACTGCAGACCTCCAACTTAAGGGATTTAGCCTAATTAAAGTCAGCCGAATGCGGAGAGCTGATAAAACACCCTATTCCCTAATTCTAGTGGAAATAAGCAAAGACCATAAACATATATACAATCTCCAAACCATTTGTGATCTAGTCATAAAAGTTGAGGCATTGAAACATAAATAAACTACAACCCAGTGCCATAGATGCCAGAAGATTGGGCATGCCCAACGATGCTGCAAGGCTGAATTTCTTTGCGTGAAATGTGGTGGCAAACATGCATCAAAGGAATGCCATAAACCTCGTACACTTCCAGCAAAGTGTGCAAACGGCGGAGGACCACACCCTGCAAACTATAGGGGCTGTATAGCATTTCCTCAAAACCAAAAATTACAACTCAAAAGCAGTAAACCTCTTCAAGAACAAGCGTCTTCCCATCAAACCATAGTCTCCACAACGGCTGGAAGATCGTATGCTGAGGTTACAAGATCAATCTTCCAAAAAGACCCAAAACCAAAGCAGTCACAGCAAACCAACAAACCTATCCTACTGAACATAACAAGCTACTTTGGTGAAATGCTTGCTGAACTCCAACAAACCAACCCAACTCAAGAAGCCAAAGATATCATCTTAAGGCATACGCAATCACTCTTTATGGAAATTCTTAATGGATAACTCTAAAAGAAAACCGAAATCATTACAAATTGTTTCATGGAATGCAAATGGTTTATCTATCAAATTACAGGAGCTGCAGGAGTTTGCAGCAGAAACTCAAGCAGACATCATCCTCATAAATGAAACACATCTTCGTCCAAGTGACAGAATCAATAGTTATAGCACTTACCGTACAGACAGATGCTTTGCTAGAGGTGGAGGCACTGCCATCTTTGTGAAAAGTAACATAATTCAATAGCAGAACCCCAAACAGAACACATGGAAACTACAGGAATAGAAATACATATGGAAAACACAAGCAGCATTACGATATATGCAGCCTACAACCCCCCAAATAAAAAACTCCTTGAATCTGACTTAGAGGTGATACTAAATATAGGCAGAGCAGTGATTATAGCCGGAGATCTTAATGCCAAACACTCAGTCTGGAACAGCAGAAACTCAAATATTAATGGAAGAATACTCAACTCTTACACCACTTCAAGAAATATAACAGTAATAGGACCCACTGAACCCGCACATTATGGAGCTACCGGTCGTTCTGATGCACTAGATATAGCTATATTAAAAAACATAGCGCACAGCTATCAGATACAAGCAATCAACGACTTAAGTTCTGATCATAACCCCATCATATTACAACTAGGCACCATACGAGATATAACAGAAAACACCACCACATTTATAAATTGGAAACAACTTCGCTCAGCCTTCCAGGAAAACCTTGGTCCAATACCGCATATAACATCTGCTGAAGATGCAGAAAAAGCAGTGAAGACTCTTGAAAAACAACTGCTGATAGCTATAACACAGGTAACAAATATAACCAAATGTACACCATCAAATAAACTTCCACAGGATATAAAACGTCTTATCCAAGAGAAAAACAGATTAAGAAGACAATATCAGAGAACAATGGACCCAGCGGATAAACAAGCAGTCAATAGAGCAACAAACCAGGTTCGATATGCCCTAAAGGACCACCGTAACCAACTCTGGAATAACAAAATTCTCCAATTAAACACAGAGGATCAATCAATATGGAAAATGATGAAATCACTCCGTTCAAAGCGTTTTACATTTCCTCCAATCCAAGGTGAATCTAATGTTGTCTACAACGACGAGGAAAAAGCTGAAGCATTTACTGACAGTTTAGAAAATCAATGCAGCCTAATTATATCAATACAGATATAAATTTCATAAGTAAAATTCACACCCAAGTGCATAAACTCAAAATGCCTCATTTCAATCCAATAACAAATCCGTGTCACCAACAGAAGTATATGAGATTTTAAGAAAACTAAATAACAAAAAGGCTCGGGTCCAGATGGAATAACAAATAAGGTACTCAAGTTACTTCCTCGCAAAGGGGTTATGCATCTAGTAGCCATCATTAATGCCATCCTCCGGCTAAATTATTTCCCACAACGATGGAAAATTGCCGACGTTTTCCTAATTCCCAAATCTGGGAAAAATACACAGTTTCCTGAAAATTACAGACCAATCAGCCTTCTTTCATTAATAGGTAAGATAGCCGAACGTGCTATTCTCAGACGGCTTCAAGAGGCAACAGATATCAACCATATAATTCAAGATGAATAATTCGGCTTTAGGAAATATCACTCCACAACGCTACAAATTTACAGAGTTATCGAACATATAATCCAAGGGTATGAATCGCACCAACACACTGGCGCAGTTTTTCTAGACATCACTCAAGCATTTGATAGAGTATGGCATCATGGACTAATTTTTAAACTACACGAAGTTGGTATTCCATTGCCACTAGTGCTACTTATCAAATCATATCTACACAACAGAAAATTTAAAATAAAACTCAACGGTATCAGATCCAAAGAGAGGAGAATCACGGCCGGAGTACCTCAAGGCTCTCTACTATCTCCCCTACTCTTCTCCATATACATGGCAGATCTCCCCAAACTGTCTCCAGCTATCACCGCTCTGTATGCCGACGATACAATCATTATAGCCAGATCCCTCTGTCCACACCTGGCCACAATCAAGCTGCAGAGAGCAGTCAATGAATTGGAGGATTGGTACACCAAGTGGCGTATCGCAATTAATCCAAACAAAAGCTCTGCAGTACTTTTCACCAGAGGTAAAGCAGAACCGAATACAAGCATACAAATGTTTGGTAAAATCATCCCTTGGCGCAATTCTACCAAATATCTGGGAATTCATCTTGATCGACGTCTAAACTTCAAGTCACATATGGATAGTGTTGCCACTAAGGCAAGTCAGACTATAGCACAGCTATATCCACTTTTGAACAGGAACAGCTTCCTAAGCATAAGCAACAAACTCCTCCTTTTCAAATCGGTAATCAGACCGCAACTAACTTATGCCTCTCCAACCTGGGGTCACACGACTAAAAGCAACATCAACAGACTTCAGATAATACAGAATAAATGCCTAAGAATGGCATTTAATGCCCCATGGTTCATCAGAAACATCCAGTTACATCAAGAAGCCAATCTTCCAGATATTAAGACCTACACGACAAACATTGCAGAGAAATTCTTCACAATCACGGATAATCACCCAAATCAGCTAGTTCGACAGGCAGCGGACTACAAGCCCTCAGATCGTTTCAAACATAAAAATCCGAAATCCTCCATCGCAAGAGAAAGCTGATACAGCCTCAATGCTCACAATGAGCGGGTAAATTACCCACAATAATCTCATCACCCACAATCTAAAATCCAGATGAAGGGATAAAGAGTCAAGGACTCAGTCCATCAACCAATTAAGTTCAAAGTTCAAATATGATATATGATATCCGCGACACGCGTATTTGTTTCACGCGCACTATTTTGTTATTGAAATAGAATTGCCAGTTAACGTTTAGCTTGTAATTTTCTTTTTCTTTGCTTTCCTGATTGTACCCTGATGAAGCGGACAGCATATCTAAATAATAGTTTATTCTCATTAACAGTGGAGATAGTTTAGCACCTGATTTAACTGCTGTAACTGGTGACTTGCAGCTGAAATATAGACTGGTTATTCGATAAAATGTTCCATTGACATCATAAAACTGAAGAGTTTTCAAAATAATTTCTCTTGCCACCTTGTCATATGCTCTTTCTAGATCTGCAAAATTCAAATACAGACCCTTGTTATATTCCAATGATTTCTCAATGGCTTTAAAGTGAAAATCTGATCTTGACAACCTCTATTTGAACTGAACCCAAGTCCTTGTTTTCCGTTTCCGTTCCGCAATTTTTCTTACCCTCTTTTCAAGTATTCTGGCATAAATTTTATCTGGAATACTCAGTAAAGAATTATGGGAAATCTACTCGAATCACCCGAAATTCGACTGACCGATCCCATGATATACATGAACATTATTCAGTGCAGCAACAGTTAAGCATTCATACGTCCATATTTAAGTATTTGTGATCGCTTCGACAGCCTTTCTACATTTTAGGTATTTGATTGGTTTTCAACCACAAGTACTGATTGTGTTCCTCTCAAATGGTTTTTATCACTGTTCGGCCACTTGTCTCATTTAGCAATCTTTCAAAGTCATTGTTTTAGGCATCTAGAATATGTTTAGCCTAAATTTTCTGTCAACTTTATCATCTCTGCCTTTTTACAGTCTTCTTTATTCACTACGCGTTATTCCCGCTTCCTATGCAGGTTCCGCGTGTTACTTAGATGCGACTTCTTGTTAGTACCACTCCCAACCGACCATCTCTGCCTTTTTATAGTACTTTCCTTTATTTCTGAACTTTTTTTCAATAGCTTCTAGAATATTTTGACGCCTACCTAATATTAATCTTTGTTTTATATTCTTACCCAAGTCTTCCCTTAGGTTTTGTTTAGATACTTTTACACATAGCCTATCTCTTACATTTTTCTCTGTATTCTCTTGAGGCATCTGCCGACTTAACTGCTAGGTACTTTCAACACTCTATTTCTTTGAGTCCATCATAGTATTCTAATTTTTTTTTTCTATCCTTTCAGACAACTTTATAAAATGTCTATTTGTAAATCAAAGTTTTCTTCAAAGTTTTCCACTGAAGAATATACTGAGTTCAGTGGAATGGGATCGGTTGCTGGATGGAAAGAATATCCACAGTGCATGGGAAGCATTGAAAAAATACTTAAATGATGCGATATCAGAATGCGTCCCGAGAGTTCGAAGAATAGAGTATTAGTCAAATGGATGTGTAATCTTATTAAGCAAGAGATTCGTAAGAAAGGGACGATATGGAAGGAATACCGTTTGCATAAGGATGACGTCCGTTATGAACGTTATAAGCAGCAGGGCTAGAATAGTCGCAGCTGTTGTACGTCTGAGTATGAAACATCAGCGGCCCGTGTAGATTGTATAGGCAACACCCTCGCTTAAAACTTTACGGGCCGCCACTGGTATGAAAAGAAACTGGCTCTACGTGCTAAAGTGGTGTACCACAAGGATCAGTGATTGGTTCACTGTTATTCAATCTGCACATTCATGATATTGGAGAAGGATTTGACAACCCACAAGAATTCTATAGATATGCTGCAAGTAAAAAAAAAAGAATGAATATGCAAAGATAACTTCTAAATCCAGATGGCGTAAGGCTTATAGAGGCAGAAGAGGTTGTTCAGTTAATGACTGCCCATTTTGTTAAAAGCTATCAACCTGGTGAACGAAACATTGAGCTCACTGTTACCTCTTCACTAGATGAAGAAACGCAGGTGTGTGAGGCCGGTATTAAAACTGTTGCAAAAATTGACTAAGAATTCAGCAACAGGAATTGATGGAAAACCAGTAGGTGTGCTGAAAGAGTGTTCAGCTGAACTGGCCATTCCTTTCACCAGGCTGTTTAATATGAGTCTCAGAACAAGGAAGATTCCGCAGGAATGGAAGGAATGTATGGTAATTCCATTGCACAAGGGTGGTGCAAAGACCGATTATCTCACTATCGACCGTTTAGTATCTCAGGAGTGGTGAAGATTTTTGAAAAATTGGTTAGGACTCGCATTCAGAGATGGGTTGACAGTGAATCTCTACTTTGCAATGAACAACATAGGTTTACTAAGGGAAGATCATGTTTTAGCAACTTGCTCACATTCTATAACAATGTTACCATTGAACTAGACAAAGGGAATGGATACACCATCATACGTTTGGATTTTGCTAAGGCTTTTCACAGAATACAACATGGCAGACTGCTGCATAGATTGAAGAAAATGGATTTGGGTCATAGAATATTAGCATAGATAAGAGGATGGCTGACTGACAGAATATCAAAAAGTGGTATACGGGGGATCTGAGTCTGCAAGGTTTAAGGTAACAAGTGGTGTACCACAAGGATCAGTGATTGGTTCACTGTTATTCAATCTGCACATTCATGATATTGGAGAAGGATTTGACAAGCGACGTACAGCTATTTGCTGATGATGATGCAAAGATAGGTAGGGTAACCAGAATGACTTGAATAGGCTGGAATTGTGGGCACGGGAAAATGGATGTCAGTTCAATGTCAGTAAATATGAAGTCATTCACTTTGGCGTCATTAGATATCCAATGTCGTATTATATTGGTGCGATTAGACTAGAAAAAACTGATGACGCTAGGGATCTTGGGATGTTAATAGATAGGAAGTTGAAGTTCAGGGGTCATGTGGTGAAGATTGCAAATATAAAAAGATAATTGTAGTGCTGAAATGAACGTTCACATGTAAAGATAAGGATGTTATTTTGCCTCTTTACAAGGCCTTGATAAGACCTCACTTGGACTATTGCACGCAGGTCTGATCCTCTGGTTTCCGTTGTGATTCTGATGTATTGGAGAGAGTACAAAGAACAGTGTTAAAAAATGATATCAGGATTATGGAATACTGATTATCAAGACATTGAGAATTTGTGGACTGCGGACACTAGTAAACAAGAGGAAGAGGGGAGATATGATTGAGATTTTACAAACTTCTGAGAGGGTCATATAGGATTTCAATTGATAGAATTTTTCAATTTATGGAGGGTGGGGAAAGGACAAGAGGGCATCCTTGGAAGCTGAAAATGAATGCCGCCAGGAAGGGGGTGGGGGCGAGGGCTAGATTTTTCAGAGGGTGGTGCGTGATTGGAATGGATTTCCATTGGATGTTGTGAGTGCAAGCAGTGTGAATGAATTCAAGAATAAGTATGATAGTTGGTGTGTGTGTGTGTGTGTGTGTGTGTAGTATGTAGCCTCCCTTCATGAGTCTCTGACTCCCTGGAGGTGTCTCTTAATAATTTTTTTTCAATGTCAAATAATACTTTATCTGTCAGATAAATTACTTACAATTTATATAATACATATAATGCACATAGTTATATAATACATATAATTTAAGAGATAATACTACAATTTTTCACACGTGGTTCAATTCAGATTCCAGTTTATTATTATTATTATTACATCACACCTCCAGGGAGTCCAAAGACTCACCGAGGGAGGGCATCTACTCTACAACTGTTTGTCTCACTACTCCACCAACCTTCATCTAACACCAACGCCGACTACCACCACTAGTACTTTAACAGACAATCACAAACATCCATGTCCACGGCAGGATTCGAACCCGCAGCCTTTTGGCTGGAAAGAGGATACGCTATCTTTGCAACGCTAAGTTTATCTCATACTTTGTACAGTGCGCAAGTCATATAGTACAACAATTCGTGTTATTAGTAGTAATAACAATTTTAGTAATAGTTTACATTCAATTATAGTTCAGTTACACAGGATAGATTAATTACACGATTATCTATCTATCTATCTATATAATTTTTTCCCCCTACAGAATGCTAGGAAATATCTTATTTAAATTGCATAAGTAATGCTATTAACAATGTGTTTTACATCTTTTTTTCACTATACATATTTGCAATGATTCACTTTTTATTAAATCGATTATGATATTTACTTGTTTCTTTGGGTGGCATTTCTGATTTCTTCTTCGAAGCTTTGCAGAGCTATCTATGGAAGATGATAGATGGCGGTGGTTTTGTTTCTATACCCATCGCAAGCCAGGTGTTAATTTTGCTGTTTGTAGGTAGTTGCTTAGAAGACTATTACTGCTTGTGCACAGTTTAACGTTTTTGCAAGTGGGATTGGATTTGGGTTGGTGTGTTTATATCCTTGTAATGGTGCTTTTTGAGAGGGGTTTGTTATAGGTTTTGTGTGTGATTGAGAGAGAGAGAGAGATTTCTCTAACCTTCATTCTCGCTATAAATTTATATAGCGCCTGTTTCAGCTCCTTGTAGGTTCCTAATTTTGTCGTCGAACGGCAGTTTGTTTATCATGTCAGGTACGTAGAAGTTTCGGTGGCTTTTCCGTAGTGATTATTGTACTTATATGTTATGTAGTTTGTTGACTGTAGTCTTGCTATTATTATTACACAACACCTCCAGGGAGTCCAAAGACTCATCAAGGGAGGGCACCTACTTTACAACTATCTGTCTCCACCACTCCACCAACCGCAACTACCTTCATCACCTACACCAAAACAATCTGTCGCCAACACCACCACTGGTATTTTCACAGACAATCACAAACATCCATGCCCACGGCGGGATTCGAACCCGTAGCCTTTTGACTGGCGAGCGGATACGCGAACCACTGGCCAACCAGGCTATCTGATATGTTATTGTGGTTATCTGTAGGTTGGACGGAAGTAGTGTTTTAACATGAATGTAGTGACATAAGTGTTCTGCCCATACTGCCTGCATAAGTGTGGGCTGTTCCCAGAATATCAGTTTTACCAGTTTATCTTGCAACCATTGTAACCTGTTAAGTCTGTAGTCTGCGCAGAATGCATATGATGTGGTTGCATATCTTAAAATGTTTAATTACAAAATACAAGCACATCTTTATGGCATTCGTATAGTGAAGGTATGTAAGTTCTTTTAACTAAGCTTTGATATTTTCCAGGTCTACCTATTCACTGATGAGACCTCAAAAAAGGTTGAAACTGGTCTGGGTAGTGACCTCCCCTCATAATGTAATGACAGTATTACATCTCCTAGGAGCTGTCTTACATTATGAGAGAATATCAAGAATAGTGAGGGAGCTTGCTCCACCTTTGCTTCGAATTGCCTTCTCCGAGTTTTTCGGCATTGAAACACATAGATCGTAGTTATCGATCTTGAGTTTCACTTACTGGCTATATAACAAAATAGGATTCTTATCCATTTAATATGTTTTCACATAATTTATTGATTAATATTTTAGTGTGTGTCGGGGCAATATCTTTCAATCGATATAATTTGCTTGCTATTATCTTTAGTTTGTTGTGTAGGTAGTTTATATGGCTATTCCAACTTTGATCAGCACCGAAGTATAATAATAGAATAATATTATAAAGAATATTTTATATATATATATATATATAAGGGTATATCCAGATCGTACGACACTTTAGGTTCCAGATCGTCGTCGTATAGCAAATGTCTCTCTTCCCCCCCCCCCCCCCTTCACTAGTAGATGCATGTAAGGGCTTAACGTTTTTAGCCAACCATACACGTACGTAAATGATTTAAAGCATTTATTTATGTCAGATATGCAAACTGCACCTTTAAAATAATTTTGGCACTGGAAAAAGCTATCCTTGATTACCTTGGCTTGATAATCTGTTAATACCATTAAAAGTTCTTCCATTTCGGCAAAAAGATTGTCACGTTTACGGATAACTGTAGGAGATATTTTTAACTAGTATAGGACTTTTCACTTCACTTAGAATTTTATCTTTTGTTTTTAACAACTGTAACAGCAGTACTGAGACTTTCGTATAGCCTGCGGTCCACTTGAAATGGAAGAACTTGCGGATACCTGTAGTATTAACTCGTGGAGCACTCTTCACTTTCTTTTGTTTTTAATAAACTGTAACAAAAAGTAGCGTGAGGTAAGTTTAGCCTGCGGTCTATCTTAGCGTTCGATAGACTTTACTAAATTGACTCATTTTAATCTTAGCATGTAATGTAATAGGCTTACTCATCTTTTCACTAAAGCAATACACCCTTCGTTTCACTGTCTACCTTCCTTTTCTAAAGTATCCCAAGGTCCTTTTTAGTATTTTTAATGTAATTGTTGGGATAAATAGTACACATTAAATAAAAAAAATGAAAAATATTTATTGTCAATTTAGTTTAAATGTCTCGACTTACAGAGAGAGTCTAATAATAAAGCGTAATGACTACTTGAAAGCTCACTACTTTTATTTCAACTAAACATTTAATGTCTTTTATTTAGGCTGCAAGCTGAAGTGTTGACAATTCGCCTCGGTGAACACCATCTAACCAGAAATGACGACGGAGCGGAGCCAATCAACGTTACCGTAGAACGAATAACCATGCATGAAGATTTTGATAGTAGAACTTATAGAAACGACATTGCTATTCTCCGTTTAAGTAGACAGATTGAGTTTACAACGAAGATCAGTCCGGCTTGTTTGCCATATGAAAACGTGAGAGGAGGAGATTTAACGGACCTTAATGCGTTTGTTGCTGGATGGGGAACAATAGTATACAGTAAGTCATTTCGGTGATTGATTTCTCAGTTAGTCGTGTTTATTGCTTGATATTTTTCCCATAGACCTTATAGAAATACATTTCAGTTGTGTGCAAGTAAAATGTCCATACTGTGTTATACCCGAGAAGAGAAAAAACGTTTGCAGAATCGTCTGTTAATCATTCAACGTCTTTTGTTTTGCATTATTTAGTCGTACGCGTGCGCTAAATGCTGCATGTACTTATTGGACTAAGGTTTCCACGTGATTCTTTTTGAGACACGTGATTTATCTGCATTATGCAAGTGCATTTTCAGCTCTTCTAAATTACATAAATAAAGATCAGTAAACAACGAAAAAAACGTTTATTTTTTTATTACAGACAATTCATTCTTGTCACAAGTTCACTTGGGTAATATCTTCTGCCGAGGTTGCCATCTAGTGGCAATCTCCAGTCACATGAGAGTAGCACAAAATTTCGACTAGTTTATGGAGTTTAAAAATTCGACTCATATATTAGCTTCAGAATCATCATTGAAAATGAATTCATATGACTACATTCATATTTGAATGTAGTCTTAAATAAATGGACCAGTAAAACTAAAGTAACTTACCTAAAAATTTCCATATAAAAGATAAGTCATTATGCCTTCGATTAAAACGAAAGTGAAATGTGCCTCCTTCTTTCTTATTACGACCTAACTTCAATATGGCGATGTTTAAGCCAACTGCTTTAATTCCTACCCGTTCTTCAAGCCAAAAAACCTGGTTATGATAGACGTCAACTGAGTGACTGGCTGGATATTAATTACTCTCTAAAGTTCCAAAACTTAATTTTATTTTATAGTAAAATTAAATTTTGAAGCATTAGGTCATAGCAGCTTCAAGCTTCTTAAAAGTCAATCTGCAACGTAGTCAAATGAGCTTTCTGCAACACGAGAGTGACGTTTGACAGGCCTTGTCACCAACATCGACCATAGGATCTAAGGAAACACCAAAATATTTCGAAGGCTTCATCTGAATAACGCTCTTGTGAAACAAATCGACTTTGAGCAAAAGGGACTGCATAAACTAAAGGAAGTTTAGACTACGCTACTTCCTGATGCAAAAATTCAACGTGATGGCAGCATTGACCGAAAATCTTCACCACGTTCATAATGCAGGAGCTCTAGTATGTAACGAATTTCTCTTATAAAGATCATTTACATGATCTACAAGAGCAGAAAAAAAAGCACTTGTGTATTTAGACGCGTATAATATTTATAATTAAATTATACGCTGAACTGATTTGCCGAGTAAGTGCAGCTACCTTCCATTTCCCATAGACATAGATGTTTTGAGAAATCTTTAGGTGATGTGGTCTCTCACTAGGCGATTACATTACTGATGCGAGACAAATCCCCGCGCTTACTGAAGGCTTGAAGACTTCCATGTGTGGATTCTAGATACAGTTTCTAAACTTAGCAGAAAGTAACTTATATATAAAAAAAAATTAAAAAGTCTTAGCTGACTTACAATACTAAATTTTAAAACCTTTCATATGTTAATGAGGAAGTGTGATGCCTTCTTTCCAGAAAGAAATAAGACAAAATTGTGTTCCGGTATCATTAAAAATTCACTAAATGATTTTCACTATTACTTGAAAATACTCGAGTGCTATTTAAGAATTAGGCATAGATCTTGAAGTGAGTTATGTGAGCATCATGATATTTTGTGAATGCAGAAGCGGTGAGAGAACGTTCAGAAGAGTTACAAACATGATTAGATGTTAGCAAGGCATCTTTGATGTATAGGAGAACGTGTGTAGATGAAGGCACATAGCCTTCAGTTGAGGTACAGTACTGACTCATGGAAAAGGCGGATGAGACGAAACCATCTACAATAACAAGCAAAGAACGATCAGAAGAAGCTGGAAATACGCTTACACACGAAGAGTAAGAGAGAACACCAAATCATAGTATCATATGTCCTCGAAATATGAGGAGCGACCATGGATGCATCTCCAAACATTTCCTATGGTTTTGTCCAAAGATGAAACGTTAGCTAGATCTGCTGTTGGTGAAGTAAATGGCCATTAAAGATACCATTATTTTCGAGAGTACTGAAGGAAGAATAATGGAGCGATAGCTAGATAGGTGACTTTCTCCTTTAGGAAAATGTTTGATAAGAGCTTGCTTACATTGGCTAGATGCTGGATATGACAGCATGTAAAGGTGATAGGACGCAGCTTTTGACGTAACTAGGAGAACAGTATCTTAGCCACAGGACTTATTAGAAAAATACTCAATATCTTTGATACTTGTGTCTTTCTGGCCGAAGAACAGAGGAGGCATACTGAGGGTGGTTTGAGGAATTATACACTTGGATTGGTTATTTAAACAAACCATTGTCATCAGTATGTGAGAGGTGGAAACAGAAGATCAGAAGTTGGGTCTCACAGCCTTGGTAAGATACCAGAAGGCTTGACTTCCCTTTGACAGGAGGCAATTTTAGTGCATTTGGCCCTTACAAAATCTGCTTTGCATTTGTGAATGTTCCTACAGTTATTACGGGCTGTAGAGAAGCTCCAATTTTTAACTTGAATGCATGCCATAATTTTTTTATTGAATATTTTAGTACATTTGTCGGAGAATTTGGGTAGATCACGGCACATAGCTTACGGTCAGAGATCACAGTTGAATAAATAGGGAAACTAAGGTAGAGCACTTTAGTTCACTCTTTACGATAATTTTTCACTGTTCTCAATTTTCTATGATTCTAACCAATATTAACCAAGAAAATTTGGTCTTTTACTTCTTTCATGATGGGTGGTTTAGCTGCTGTAAATATTTATTTCAAATATTTATCTACATATTTATATATATTTTTTTTTCACCGCATATTTTAACTCTCAGAATGGTTTGGGATATTTTCCTGATTTTTGCGTCTGAACTGTTAAATTCAAAGTAAAATATTGTGATTCTTTATGAATAAATCTAAAATTTAAAACTTAGCATATAAAATTTTAAAGTATTAACTCGCTTTGCAATTTAATAGATGATTTATAATTTCATCATAAAGTGAAGCGGCGGATTTTGTGAAAAATAAAAATAAATTGGCACCTTATGTATGAGAATGTTTGTTTCAATATGAATAGTTAAAAATATTTTTTCTTTTTTAGATGGGCCATCTAGTAATGTATTGATGGAAGCACAGATAAGGATTTGGGACCAACAAGATTGCATAAGTGCTTACAGAAATGAAGTACCCATTACTCAAGTGTACATGTGTGCTGGAGTGGAAGATGGAAGCAGAGATTCTTGTCAGGTAAAATGAATGTTTCTACTTCAAATCACAAAATCAGCATAGTTGCTCTATTTGGCCAGTAGAATCTATGAATCTAATCTATAACAGTCTTTGTTCGTTTGGCCTAACGCTTTGGAAGTCCATCAGAGGACTACATAGCCACTTGACTGTTAGTTGAACACATTAATGACCTCGAATTTTTATTATTAGAAATAAATTTTATAAAATAGTTCTTGCCAAAACATATAATGAATTGGTATTCGAATTTTTTGGAATTATCACATGACGGTATTTATTTATTTATTTTTATGTTGGGTCCATATACGAAAAGTTGGCTGGTTAACACGCTACCGTATATGGGTAGTGGGTTTGGGGAAAGAAGACTCTTGTTTACATTTGATTTAAAAGTCTGTATGTTGTATTCCTTGAGAAATAAGTCAGGGGGAAGACTGTTCCACAGCACAGCAGTTTCAGGGATGAAAGAAAAGGAAAAGAAACTTGTTTCGTGGGTTTCAAGATTTACTGTGAAAGGATGTTGGGCGGTAGATGTACGTGTTCCAATGGGCTTAGTACAGAGTGGGGGAATTATTGATGATGTTTCAGATGAACATTTTCCATGGAAATATAGACTGAACGTCTTTGTAAGCGAGAGGAGCGAGTTGGTAAGAGATGGGTCATTTATCAGTCTAATTGCTCTCCTCTGTATTGAGTCAAGCATTTTGAGGGAGTTTTTAGGAGCCCCCACTCCAAATGTGAGAGCAGTATTCGATAGCTGGGCGGATTTATGATTTGTATAATTTTAACAGCTGTTTAGAGGTGAAGTAGCGTCTTGAGCGAAAGAGAAAATAGTTTTTTTTTGGAAGCTGAGGATGCAATGGTTGTGATGAGTTTATGCAAGGAGAGACTTGATGTCTGGGTAATTCCGAAAAGAGAAAACTCATCTTGTCTGGGAATTTGAGTGTTTATCAAAAATAATACTGGGTAAGGATTTGGGACCAAGAAGATTGCATAAGGGTAAAAATGGTTCTTTTTTGTGGGAAATAAGACAGAACTGGGTTTTACTAGAGTTGAAGCTGACGAGGTTTTCTGAGCCCCCCATTGAAGGATGTCAAAATTAAGGTCAGTGGTGGTTGATGTTCTGTGAGTTGTGTAGAGTAGGGTTTTTCAAATGAAAGGGAGCAGTTCAATGTGCTGTTATTGGGTTAGAGATTAGCTGAAGTAGGTCATTGATATACAGAAAGAAGAGGGTCGGTGAGAGAACTGAACCTTTTTGGACCTCAGAATTAGTTGAATGGTGAGAGGATAGCGAGCGGTCTACCATCATATATAGTGTGCGTCCAGACAGGAAGTTGGCAATCCATCTGCAGAAGTCCCGAGTCAGACCATATAATTGAAGTTTGCTTAATATGTCTTTGTGCCAGACCCGGTCAAAGACTTATAACGAATTGTTATTCGAAATCCTTGGAATTATCACATGATGGCATTAGTTCTAAGAGCAAGCATACCAAGTTCATGAGATATTGATTCTAGGTGCGTATTAATAAAAAAAAAAGACTAAAATTTTGCTATCACCCTAAATAAGAAACAAACTCGCACATAACGTACGCCATATGACATTTGCTTTCGTACACTAAGTAAATATCACACTAAATCTTTAGGATGTAACTTATGTCTTTACATCAATATATATCTTTTGAGATTTTCCAATACCACAACACTTAACTCCACAGTCTGCAAGTATTTTAAAAGCAGACTTTATTTGCATTTAATGAAGATGATTATTATTATTTTTTATTTATTTCAGGGAGACTCTGGTGGCCCACTCGTAATATTCTGGGACCAGACACGCAGATATTATTTGGTAGGCATCGTATCTTTTGGAAGACTGTGTGGTCAGCCGGGATTTCCTGGAGTGTATACTCGAGTAACCGAATTTCTACCTTGGCTGAACAGAAACTTATCATAAGAATGTGCACAGGATTTTTAGCTAAGCGACCAGAACATTTCGAATGTGATTATGGAAGAAAACTCCCAGAATGTTTTGTGATGATAGTTTGTGTGTTTGAGCACAAAGAATGTATTATTTTATGAAGAACTTTCTTTTTTTTTTATATCCGATTTATCTCATTGGGATTCTTACGCTTTTGTAAGTATCTCCAACTGTTATCCGGCACGTACTTATTATTCGTGTTATATTTATTATCTCATCATGGATCATCCGTGTTATTCATTAAATAAATATTTGTATTATTAAAAGCAGCGTTCTAATTTTAGTTCCAAAAATAAGTCGAAAATATCATCTTCAAAAACGAAATTAAAAATCGGCATGACTTTTAGTTCTTTCATACAATCATTTCGCTTAAAAAAAAAAAACAAGTAATAGATTCATTCATTCATGTTTGATTTTAAATAAAGTTAAAAACTATTGAAAAACTACTCAAAACATCTTTTGACGTTAAAATTTCATTATATTCATGCCCATTTAGTATATGTTATATTAAAGTCATTTCTTCAGTCCAATTTTATGTTTTATTTCAGTTAAAAAATATGTCAGACGATGTTTGTCAAAATAAAAGTATTCAAATAGAATTTGTTTCCTTTATTTCATTACAACTAATTTTCTCTAGAGGTGTTTCCCTCTTCCAGTTTTAATATTCAAAGATTCGTAAGACTAACATTAATAGAAAAATTGATCAGGTCTCATTATGTTTTCATTCTTTTAATAAAAATTGCTTTATTGTGGAATTTAAATCCCAATAATTAAATTCTGCACATTCGAATTATTCGCAAACATAATGAGATTAGCGTCAGTTTTTTAAAAAAATATTTTTGAAGAAAGTAACTTTTATAACGATGCATTTACTCTGTCAACTGTCACTTTTTCTGCAATTATGCCGATAAACAGTCGAGTAGAGCACAGCTAAGTAAAAACTGTGCGTACTAACCCCCTCATACATACTGTAGTTATCGAAATTCATCAAGTCGATAGAATACGTATTCAGACATCACTTTTTACCCTCTAAATCTAATTAAGAGATTTCTGACGAATCTTGTATTTCCTGCAGTGCATTGAATACTCAACTGCAATTGATATTAGTTTATGAGATGCATTTCTAGCAATCAAATTTTCTTCGTCTTGTTTAAGATTATTATTACCTTGCACAGCTGTGTATATAAATCATAAACACTCCCCCCTCCCACAAAAAAAAAAATAAATAAAAAAATTGTGAATCTCGAATAAATCTGAAAAATTACTCGATGCTAATTTATGCAGCCAGTAACACAACTTTGACTGCTTGAAGTATCAATTTCTAGCAGCACCATTTTTTTAAATAAATATTTTGTATATTCGGTTTATTTAGCAAAATGAATGCGTGATTAAAATTGTACTACATATTGCGGGAATCTTATTAATAATCGTACGCACAAGTGAAAGAAATAAGATTTATTAAAAATCACTTTTTAATTATCAAATTTCTAACTCATCGCACTTGTGACATCGAGTACGATATCACAAGTGCAGTTGAGCGAGATTTTTACCCCTCCACCCCTAAAACTCAATTCTCATAGAAAACAATTACAAAACAATATTTAAGATTCGACAAAGTTTAAGTTATTAAATAGTATTTAAACTAAATAGCGGACTTTTGTTTAGGAAATATACAAAAATGAGTTAAGTTAAAAAAAACTAAACACAAAATGCTTCTACAAGTAATATGTTGCAATAATGATTTAACGCGTGGTATGCTAAATTCAGCATCTAATACCAAAATCACAAACTGCTATGACGAAAGGCATTCTTCGTGAATAAAGAAGTCCAATACAACGCCTATAGCTTATGTCATGATTTATCCTTCTGTTGTGCATATAGGTGTTGTAGCATTCCTACTGAATCGAGATTTTCAGAGTATCGAAATTGTGGATGGAGAAAATTTTTAACTTCAAAATTGCGTTTTTTTATAAATTTACGAAGTTGGCGAAAAGTCACTGGGCTGTTAATGCGTGCGTTTATACATAAATAAATATTAGATTATATTAGTAAATTATCAAAGAAAAATGTATTAAACAAAACAAAAAAAAAAAACACTTTAAATTGAAATTGCACTGGGTCGCTATTCTTAATTTTAAGAGTCCAATCTTCGTTTTTCAGCATCTCCCAGATAGCAATTCATGAGGGATCGAGTTGCAAGTGCGAGATCCCCACTCAACTGCACACTATCTACAAATCCGACCTCCTGGCAAAGTGTCCAGCAAGTTGCCTACTTTAGCAAGTCCAGCATAAAGACTGAGTTATTGCGTTTTCGACTTTTCGGTATTGGGAAATGATAGGAGTCCACTGTGTAATAGTAATTTTCTCCCAAAATTGTCCACAGAACAAAAAAGGTGGATATGGTCGAATCATTTCTTCCGTGGATATCGAATCATCTCCAAAACAGTTTCGGCTACTTTAGTTGTGGTTCGCATGTAATACTGGAGCTGTCTAATGAATAATACAAGCAATTCTCTCTCTATATATAAAAAACTATATATATATAAATAAATAACCCTAACCACAACATTAACTTAACTGAATCTAATCTAATCAATACAACAGCCGAATGATTTTTCTCCAACCATGTATGTAATACCAAGAAAATTAAGGTTATCAGCTATTTATAGCTAGAGCTGTAACTTTTCTCTATAAAATTGCTGTTATGGACAACTGAAATTAATATGAAACTCCAAACTCACGCAGAGAAATACAGTAATCTACACAAACTTTCTTGAATTAAAAACTTTTATTCACATGTACGTAAACGTCACTTATGCAGTGTTTATGCAAAATACTTGGTCAGGTGTCACGGTGTTCTGGACAACTATTTTGGAATGCTGCTAGTCAGTAATCGTCACTAGTGTTGATGACAATGGATAAAACAAAAGATCTTTCGGAGTTTGACGAAGAGTTTATTGTGGGTGTACGCTGGAGCCACGATTTTGAAAACAGCAGAGATGACTGGTTTCTCAAAAAAGTGAGATATTCCGGTTGTTTAATCAGTGGAAAAATAATCTACATTGCTTGCTAAGCGGCGTAACTGTAGTCCTAAGACATTCTGTGAGGAACGATTTCTGAAGTTACTAATTCAGTGACCGGTATGTGTATAATCCGTATGTAATAATGGTTACATATATATATATATATATATATATATATATATATATATATATATATATATATATATATATATATATATATATATATATATATATATATATATCGAGATAAATTAGTTTCTAAACGTTTTGTATAACATCTTATTTCCTCAAGATGTCAGTTTATTGACTCACGAAATTAGCAGTTTTCATCAAAGTATGTTTTTTATTCCTCGCATAACATGCACGCAATAGGTGAGGAGTGATATTTTAGATAACTTATCTCTTAACATGTTCATTGCCTATCGCGCGATGCGAGTTCTCGCCAAACTGCCGATCACGCGTTATCGCGTTGACGTCGCTAACTAAATAAAAAAATAAAAAAAATTTGGCCACCACACGAAATTCTAATTTTCAGGTTAGCAATGAAAGCGTTAAAGGAATGTGCCCATGGAAGAGGTATTAATTCTTCTAAAAGATAAGTTATATAAAAAAAGTTATGCCATTCCTGACTCATTGCGTAAATTCTGGTTGCTTCCTGATTAAAAACACTACTTACAAACAGAATTTGGGCTTGACTATGAGCAACCCTTTATATCCTACACTGGCAAATATATACTTAGAAACCTTTGAGGGAAAAGCAATCAGTTCCTTCCTATTAAAACCAAGATTATAGAAGAAGGTATATTAATGATGTTTTCTTAATTTGGAGCCATGGTCCAGATTCTATAAGAGTTCCTGAACGATCTCAACAATCAACCCTCAAGAATACAATTTACTTCGGAGTTGGAAGTTCGCGGTTCTCTCTCTCGTTCCTAGATGTTAAAATTATACATTACTTAGAAAAACGGAAGATCTCTATTTACAGGCGATCTATATATCAACAGATAGCTCCATGCACAATCTCATCATTATCCGCCCCAAAACCTTGGCATTATTTGTGCATTGGATGAACGTGCTAACTCCCTCCTTAGTGAAGAAGAGACAACCAAAGAATTAAAGTTTTTCTAAGAACCTTCCAGAAGAACGGTTATTGTAAGCAGGCTATTAATAAACTCCCGTTTAATCGACCTGTTCACAGTATTGAAGAGAATGCAAAAGGTAATATTTCTCTTCCGTACATATATCAGCTACATTTCACCATAGTGTGCCAAAATTCTTAAAAAATAGAAGCATCCGCACTTCTTTCACTTATCTAACCAAACTCCGTTCCTTACTTGGTAGAGCAAAACCTAAACATGACAGCTTAAAATATTTAGTCGTTTACCCCCTTTGGTGTAACAGAATGTGCCGTATTCAGACGGAAAAATTCATCGAAGAGCCTTTTCGTATAGCATGTAAGAGACATTGTCTATGGCTCTAGTTCTACCCTACACCATGTCTCTTACATGCTTCTAGATGTTAGCTATAATGCTTTTGCTCCGGTCCACCTTAATACTAACCTAAGCTATAATCTCTCTGATTGTTACTCCTCGCCCATCCATCTAAGTCCTTGGGAAATTTGCAACTTTTGCCAAAAGCGTATTGAAATTTAATTTGTCAGAAATTTATTACACATTTTTTGTGTAATATAATTTATTAGTATGTAAGCAATAAATTTATGTCGACATTGGGCTGTAGTCATGACTATTTTCATATACAGGTAAAAATGTAGTTCGTCCTTTGCTTCGTCCAGTGTATATTTTGCTTTGGTTTCATAATATGGTATTCGCACCTGTCTGTATGGACCTCACACTGTTGTATCATAATACGCTAACATATATTATAATTTGTGTAATCTGTTTAATTAGTAAATACACAACTCATACAATGCCTGCAAATATCGTTCCCTGGGCTGTCGATAATGAAACAATTGATAACAGATCCTTGAGGTGGATCAAACTGCTTTAATAATATAGGAATATATAACTTTCTATTTATATTATAATTCTAGGATTTAATAGAGGCAGTAAAAGTATCGCACATACAAAATGAAAATAAAACCAATCAACTATTAAAACGTGGTAGCTAAACATTGAAGTCTCGGCTACATAATCACCCGTTAGAACAGTTACCACACCAAAATATTTCCAAATAAAAGTTTTAGACAGCTCTGTAACGTTTCTACAACACCGATTTCGGAATTTACATAATCGCACTATATTTCTGGTGGCTATTAACGTTACGATGAGTTTACGAATTCAGAGTTTAGTTCAGTTTCAAAGTAGATCGGGTAAACCAGTGTGTTTATTCATTTCGTGTTATTTAGAACACAAACCTTTAAACCACAACATCGAGTAAATTTTCACTTAAAACTATGAAAATATTAAAGACAGATAATAAACAGACAATATTTGCTTCATATGTGTGACTGACACATTACATAGCTACATATTTTAAAAAATAATAAAATAAAAACTTTCGTACACAGTATCGTAGGTAAAAGTCAACCAGCTATAACTAATACGCAAATATTAGGAGATACGAAGGTTCTATCCTTCTTTTAAAAGGCCATATCTCGAGTGTTATTTAGAGACTTGTCGCCTGGCTCCAGACGCGAATGACCAAAATGATAAATGGTCTGTGGAGCACCTCTTGTGATGATAGGCAGAAAATAAGCAGAAAATAAGTAGATAAGTAGATAAGCAGAAAAGATAGGATATGATAGAAATATACCATCACTGAAATTTTATTTATTTTTAATAGAGTAGAAGCCGAAGAAATGTTCTAATATATAACAAGACAGGATAAAAGAAAGGGGATCATCCCCTGGGAGTTGTGTAATAGTGTAGTTAACAAGGGTGCGAAGAATATATATATATATATATATATATATATATATATATATATTTGCTTGGAGAGTGATGAATGAATGGAGCGAAATGCTAGAGGAAGCCTTAATTGATTAGTCGGCGAATTAGTTCAAGGAGAGATAGGAGAGGTATCGCGTGAATGGTCAGTGTGGGTCTCGTGCGAAGAGACATCCTGCACCGGCAAAGGTGGTCGCGAGTGATTTCAGCGAGAGTTAAAATGAATTTGACCAAGTATTGTGTTGAGCTGGAAAAGTTGATATTTTCTATTTAACAAATGAAAGTAAACAACATTTGTTGATGATGCAATGACTTGTGCAAGTTTCCAGTGGTTCCAGTTTCCAAGTAAGTTATTCTGTATCCCGTTATAGTTTATGTATACTAAACGGTAGAAGTTCATTTTGATAATTCACTCACAAACTCAAACCGGCAAGCAGAACTTGTTCCTTACAACACAATCACAGCTGGGTCGGTCTTTAAAAAATGTGTTTAGTAAAGAAATGAATCCAGACTATCGTCAAAATGATACGTTCAGTAAAACCATTCGTGTATGACACCATTTAACAAACACAGAGCCATTTTTGCTACGAATTTCCTTACAGTTTCTACTACAAATTGGCTCGCGTGAAACAACTTGACAAATTTTCATGTACATCCAAAAGCTAAAGACGAAACTATATTTTTACTTGTATATGAAAAAGGTTTCTTGACTACAGTCAAATGTGGACATAAATTTATTGTCAGCCTACTAATAAATTATATTACACAACAAATTTTTATAAATTTCATACAAATTAAATTGCGATACATTTTTGGCTCAACTTACAAATGTCCTAAGGATGTAGTTAAGGAATTAATGTGCAGTGCTTGCAGAAAACTATGCGGAGAAACATTTCAGTATGGAATAAATCCAGTCCGAAATGCGATGCAGCTCTCACAACTTCGTACAATACTTAGCACCAAGTGATTCACAAGTTCTTCAGGCAAACTGGCCTAGTCCTCTTTCAGCACAAGGGTAAGGCTTTGTTGTCTGGAAGGGAATTTCGAAATGCACCTCCCTATTGCGTCCCAAACGTGTTTTATGGGGTGAGGTTGAGATCTGGGGAGAGCATGTTGGCCACTCGATTCAATAATATCCTCGGTTTTCAGAAGTATCTCCACTGCTCGTGTACGATGTGGTGTGGCATTGCCATCCATAAAAATGAATTCTTCGCCTACAGCACCGCAGAACAATCGCATATGACGTGGAAGAACTTCGTTGCAATGTCGTTCACCAGTCATAGTCCCTTTTTCCCGTAGTTGTAGCTCCGTGCGTCCTGCATAATACTTTCCTGCACCATGACTCCACCACCGCCGTATCTATCCCTTAAAAGAACATTCTCGTGATGGTCAAGCAGTACCACTTTCACGCGAGATAAAGTGTCGTCTAGAATCGGAGGAAAAACAAATCGACTCTCATCTGTTAAAAGTGCATTAGCCCATTGGTGCCTTGTTCAATTTTTATGGAATACAACACCACTGAAAACATGCTCTACGATGAGCTGTGGATAAAGGGACTCAGACTATAGGTCTTCGGGCACATAGGCCTACTTGTCATAGTTTGCCGAGATATCTGCTTACCTGTGAATGAAGCCAACTTGCAAACTGATCTGCTGTGGTGCGTCGATTACGTTTTGCTTTTATAAACCAAAATCTGTCTTCATGATCGGTGGTAGAGCGAGAGCAACCTCTTAGCAAACGTCTAGAACACATTCCATTGATTTGAAACGCTGTCCAGAGCTGGATACAAAACTATGTGAGATTCTAAACTCTGGCAATATCATTAATTTTCTTCCCCTCGCGAAATCATATAGATGATTTCTTTGAGACATTACAAGACATCCAAGTTTACAACTTTATTCCTTCGCGAAAGGAGCTTCCTTCAAACACAATTCGCTTAGCTCAGGCTTTTTGCTTTTTATCCTATCGAGTGTTATCACGTGACCCCCTTTGTGGACGATTCGAAATTTTGAATATGTCCTCACTTTCTAATTCGAAATTGCCAGCTATACAAATTGCCACAAGCTGATTCGTCTGAATTTGAGGTTGCAATATTCAGAAATCGTGTCGTCCTTAGGTTTTTAACACCAGAGTAGAAAGAGTTGAAATAAATCAAATAATCTGAATCATTAAGAATAATCGGTGTCGCAATGATCGTGGAAGGAAAACCACAAGGAAATGGAATTGACTTCTCTTGCATTTTAGATTAGTTGATTGCTGTCTTTATGTGTAGTACAAAACTAGCGCTCAGTACTGTCATTACGCTAAGCATCCTGCCTGTAAAATTTAAACTTCCCTTTTTGGTGGCATTCTATATGTTCCAAGCGAAACTGAGTCGTCTAAGCAGGCAGAGCTCCTATTTTTTTTTTTTTAAATTATTTCCAGAGACCATGGATAGAAATAGATTAATTAAAATGAAATGCTCCCATCACTCAAATCAAGGTTAAAATACGAAAGATATATTGAGATTGTTTCTGTTATTTTTTTTTAAAGTCTGAATTAATGTTAAGCTACGGAGCTTCTCCAAGTATTTTTTTAAACCAATCAAATCAATCATTAGGAAGGAAAACCCACAAGGAAATGAGATGGATCCAATTTTATGCACATGAGTGCTAATAAAAGACACCATGTACAACTTGTTTTGTCAAAAAAATGCTTTGAAGTAAATAAAAAAAATTTAAGTTTAATCTGGATGGAGACGAGTATTTTATTTTATTCTATTGTTTACAAAATGTCCACGTGCTTTTGCAATTGCACAACTGGAATGATGCAATACTGTATAATCTTGCCCAATACCATATTGTCAACGAAGATTTTTATTTTTATTTTTGGTAATCAAGTCTTCAAAAATATCAATTATACTAATTTTCCACACTTCATGGTATGTTTTGCAAGTCCAAAATTCTACAAATTCAAAGTTCCAAGAAATTAAAAAAAAAAAAAAAAGTTTAACAGGAAGCATTTTATTCTTTCCATTAATAAAACAGATGAGTGAATAAAAACCGATCATAAAAGGCCAAATTTGTCAATTTAATTATCCTTTATACAAACAATTATAAGAAAAGCAATAAAAATGTTATCTGAATTGCTAAAAGCCTTAGGCAAATAGCTCATTATCAACCTACATTTAGGAAGCCACGCTGTCAGCAGTCTTCCATTCCTTTTATGTAGATGGAATCACGGGCTTTGTTTCAACATTTACTGCGTGACATCATAGACAGGTACGCTTACTCTGCTTGCTTCATCATTAAGTGTAAAATTTGTATTTAGGGGGAGTTCCTATCCCCCTACCCCTTTCCGACTCAGTCTACTTCACCAACCTTGGGAAATCGCCGGTAGTAAAAGTCGGATATAAAGCATTGTCTTTCAAGGAAAAAAAACCGCAGTAATCATATAGTGCAAAGTTATTTACATAGGAAGTTCGAATATCCTGTGATCTAATTCTTAGTGTTGGGAAGGCCACCAAATTCCCACTGGCATACAACGAACAAAGCGCGCTTCTTCGAAAAAAAAAGCACGCATTTCTACAGAAAGATAAAGAGATTCAAAAGTAAGTGGTTACTGATTGGTCGAAGGTTTGCGTATATATATAATTCCACTCCGCTGTCTAGATAGTAAATTGAATAAAACAGGATACAAGAAGGTTGTCGAAATATTGGTAAGTGTTATGTTAATAATAAATGTAATTGTATGTACGTACGCACGCGCTATTATTTAATTTATTATATTCAGACATCACTTACCAATATAATGCTGGTTTAGTTACTACTTAAAAATTTTAAAATTTTTTGAAAAATTAATTAAAGTCTTTCTTAGAATGCGAATTTAAATCATGTACAAAGTATCATATAAATAAATCCTGTAATGCCTTTTTATTGTAAAAAGAGTGGTTGTCATTACTTCCTATAATGTTTAGGAAATCGGTAAGCAGCTGGTTTCCCTCTTTTATCAGTGATGGTCTTAAGTTGATTAGACCATTTGGGTCTCGAAGCGACAAATTTAAAAGTTGATAAAATTTTGGAAGATTTTGCTGAGCAAAAAAGCAAGAAAAGATTTTAACAATTAGTTTATTTTGTTGCAAAAGTAATAAATATATTATTTAATTTTAATGGTATTTAATAGCATATATTCTCGATACGTAATTCTCTTACATTAGGGACCTTACTAAAATAATCTCAATTGGACTTCGCATACGCTTATATTTTGCAGTGATCACATCACTGCATTTAGTAATATATTCTGGACATTAATCTAAATTCATTTTTTTTTATAAAAATTACGTTTGAATTATCAGTGCCAAATAAAACGTCTTTGGCTTAACTTTTGAAAAGAGCCAAAGAAATCGGAAAGTCAGTTGCGGCAAGCATTTATTAAGTGCTTTATAATACAAGCAACGGTAGATGAGAGTAGAGAGGGGGTATTCCGGGATTTATCTGAGGTCTGCGTGCAGAAAAGGAAATCCGCCGTTTCTAATCATCTTGGGCAGATCTTATGCCAGCCAGTTATGATAGTAACAAATCCCGGGAGAGTATACAGCAATGAAGAAATTCCTTTATATAATTTTTAGCAGTAGTTCATAACACGATATATATATATCGTGTTATTATATAATAACACGATATATAAATAATAAATGTACCATTTTTATTTTTTTTTATTTTTAAGTAGTAATACATCAACATGCAATGCTTCACCAACACAGTGTTTTTAAATAACAGTTTGGCAAGTTTTTAAATATCTAATGGCATTAAAATTCCCGTATTTAGTTAGCTGTGAGTTCACACGCATGGCTAACTGTACGTGATGTATCCACTTTATCCAATGTTTGATCGTTTTACAGTCTTGCATGTCACCGTTTGTACATAACGGATCAGTTCTCGCTAGGGATATCTTTTTCGACTGGCTGCATGTCCCTTTACTATCTCATATTTCAAAACATGTTCCATTATATTCGTACTTCTGAAGTTTTATTGTGGAACTTTCGCCGAACTTTGACAAAAAAGGATAAATTTCGTGATCCCCTACATCGTGCAAGCTTTCGAATGATGGTGTTCGTGCCACCGTATGTATTAACCGCTCTCTCTCTGAATTTTTTGTTCAAAAAATTCGTATTATGCGATTGTGTCCATAAGAATGGACGCAATCACATCTTCAGAGTATAAGGATATCTTCAGAGTATAATGATATCTTCAGTGTATAAGGATATAAGGATATCTTCAGAGTATAAGGATATCTTCAGTGTATAAGGATATAAGGATATCTTCAGAGTATAAGGATATCTTCAGTGTATAAGGATATAAGGATATCTTCAGAGTATAAGGATATCTTTAGATGAAATATTGTGTGATATTGGAGAATAAAGCAAAATAAAAAAAATTAAATAATTAACATTTACTCAACATTGTAGGAGTCTTTCCTACGACAGTCTTAACGGATGGGATGGTCGTTATCATAAGTTACCGCACAGCATCCGGAAGTATTTCCTTGAGCAGACAGTTCTGATTATATTAAGAATACGCCCGAAACGCAAACGCAGAAGGGACGTAGTTTTTTTTTTTTTTTTTTTTAAATCTGTTGGGGAATGTAAATGAAGGCAATATCTTTATTCTTTCGATATATAAATTTCGCAAATCGCGAAGAAGTAACGTAATATTGACTCATTTATTCATTCATCTTGATTGCTTTGAAATACTGAGCGCGATGAGTCTGCAATTAGGGTATGTGATAAAGTAATAAAATAAATACTTCAATTTCAAACTAGCTCCTTCTTTTGTACAAGGAAAGACAAGGATATGAAGTACTTCCTCACAGAGGCATCCTGCGAAATCTCGTAGCGCAGAGGAAGGGTGGGATCTTCAGTGGTTTCAACGAATGTTGTAAAGAACAATAAACTTTTCAAAGTCTCGGAGGGTTATAGATTTAAAATTTAAGTTATATCCAGTAGTTAAATATTATATTTTGTACAAATTATCTAAAATAATTTTCTATATAAGTTTATTACACAAATTACATCCCGATTTGTTTGTTTGTTTCTTCCAGAAACTGGTAAACTATGACACTTACAGCAAAATTATTTTTCATTCTGTTATTAGCAGTTACCCAAGGTCTCTCATTGAGGAAAAAAAGACAAAGTAAGTTATTATTTGTAAACTTGAAATTTCAGAATTGGTATCAACGCATTTGAAACATATTATTGACATTTATTTATCATATTACAAAGTCGATAAATTATATACAAATATAAAATATTAAATTATAGAGTTGGTCATCAAGAGAAGATGTTTCAACTTCTTGCTATTCCAGTTATAACAAAAAATAATAAAGATAATTAATAAATAAAAAAGATTAAATGTTTAACCACCTTTCGTGACTTATGGGCCACCCTGTATCTCAGGATAAGATAAAGCAACTGAAATTAACCTCCAAACATCCTTAATATTTATATAAGTACGGTTTTATTGATTTCAAAACCATCCTTACATTTGCACATTTCTTGGCTTTGTTTTAATCTCCATACGATGTTTGTTGTAACTTTGCAAATCTAACACAACAGACGTATTTATGCTATTCAGTGTTTTATTTCGTTTTACAAATTATGTATTGAATCCAGTACACATTTATCCATTACAGTCAAAGTCATTTGGTTACTTTTGTCCACATTGTTTAGTTCCTAAAGTTTGTACGAAGTCCTATCCTTTTAAGAAGCTCAGGAATAATTTATTCCTCCTGTTACTAAAGATTTTCCACGTCCCACTGTTAACTATGCGATATTCAAAGATAGTGTCAAGATAGATTACTCTTATCTCTCAAAAGGTGTAAATATCTTGAAAGAACACTGTTCATTTGTTTTGCTAACTTAACATAGAGATCTTGCGCCACTTGTCTTTCGCAATGTCGTGTGGGAGTGAAAAATAATACCATGGAAACGAAAATTCCTAAACAAGGAAAAAAATTAATATTCACAACACAGACTGTGAATGTTAAGGAAGCATTTCAAAATTCTCTGCTTAAGGAAAAAAATATAAATGAAATCTTTTTCTCTGTCTCCTATAATGTGTCACTTTTTCAAGAATCACAGGTTCATTGGAGCCGAATTAGTAGGCAGCCCACTGGGCGTGAAGGTGCGTATGTTGTCTTGCACCAGTGATTACAAACAATAGGAAAGTCAAACGAAATAAGCCAGTCCGAGTATTCTCGTTTGAAGCGTCTTTGTGTATTCGACTTACTTAAAAAGGTGTAGAAATTTCTGTACAACACGTTTTTTTTTTACAAATATTTCCTTAGGTATATATTTACATCGGGAGGTATAGGGATAACAACCTTATCCTCGAGTTACGGTTTGCGATTGCGAAGGCCAAGAATACGTGGAAAGTCGTGGGCGCTAAGTGCCTGTTAGGACCACGATGAATGGATGGATGGATATATTTACATCTATTGTGATGGCTAGTATTCTATACGGGCTTTGTCATGTGCATTTTCAAGGATCATAAAAACATACTCTTTTTTTCCCCCTTCTTAATGCAATTTCTTCAAGCTTTAGAAATTACACAGCATGGCTAACAAATCCTAAGCCTAATTATGCCGAACTACTTTCTCTTGTTCAACATGTACAGGAATTTCATTATTTTACCACATTAAAAATCTATTTTTCTCATTATCAACGAACAGCAGTATTTAAATAGTTGTCACAAAAGGACTAAAGCTATTGATATCCTTAAATGGGCTATCTACAATTAAACTGTACGCAGCTTTAGTTACATGACACGGTTTGTTTCAACTATATGATTCTACTAGATTTTTATATGTCGACTGTTTCTAATCATTTAGTAATTATGTCACAGCACTTACTTTCATAAGATGTAGATCACAAGACGATCCGAAAGAAGCATACTTATATTTGCATTAATTGGCTAATGAGAGAGAGAGAGAGACCACTTTTATTGACAAAGAGATCAAATGGTCATTGGCATCGTTTCGTGTAGAAGCTGCTGATATGTCTTAACCGAGAATAATTCAGGTCATTTACAAAAAACCACTAATATATGTTATGAAATCGAACATACGCAGATAAAAGCTCTAGTCACTAAAAGGGATGGTTATTATGCTCGAGTTCCCTTGTTCGTCCGCGCGCGCGCGCGCACACACGCACACACACACACACACACACACACACACACACACACACACACACACACACACACACACACACACACACACACACACACACACACACACACACACACACACACACACCGAAATGGCATTTTAATGGTAGTTATCTTTGACTCTTAAGCAATAATATGTAGATTTTATTTATCCACTTTTTTCTTTCCAGTTAGATTCATTGACGATGATAGCTGTACGACTCCCAATGGTCAACTTGGAAGATGCCTTGCTTTTGGAAGTTGTTCGGGGCTGCAAAGGATGGATTTTAACGAATTAAGCAATTACGTTTGTGGGTTTGAGAACGACGTTCCTAGACTTTGTTGTCCATTAGGCAATGAACCTCAAACCAATCCTCCAGTAAGCCCTCAGCCGGTTACTCCACCAAGTCCTCCAGTAAGCCCTCAGCCGGTTACTCCACCAAGTCCTCCAGTAAGCCTTCAACCGGTTACTACACCTCCTGCGGAAGTACCTGTTCCAATAATCAGGCCCTCCATTGTACCAACAGGTAAATCTCCATTTTCATTATATCTTCAAGATGTAATGTATTTAGATGTCTTTTTCTCCTCATATTATTAATATAGTACACTATATTTTTTTTTTATTTTGACTAAAATTATTTACTAATTCTGATATTAAACGAGGTCTGTTCAAAATAGTTCAGGGACATAATTTGTTTAAAATATATACAAAAAGCTTATAATCTATAGGAATACATCCGCTTAGAAATCTTCTCATGCCTCAACATTTTCCCATTGGAAAATTGGATAATAAAAGGTCGCATAAACAGAGTTGTTGTAATGAAAACTTTTTGAAAAAGGAAGCAGCATGCTTACATTGTATCTAGAAACTCATTGAATTAAAAAGGATTTTGCAATTAATATAAATTCATTATTTTAGCAATCATAATTAATAAGTACCGTATTTCGATCCCTTTCATTTCTTTCACCAGATAAATATTTTTCTTCAATGCTTATTTTATTATTTTGTTTACTTTCAGAATGCGGTATCTCAAATTCTCCTCATAACCGAGTTGTAGGAGGGGTTGAAGCAGATGTAAACGGTTGGCCATGGATAGTAAGTATTGGTAGAGCAATTTCTATGATATTATTACATAATTTATTTGTTCAGTAGTCCTCTCGATCAATGGGATACGTGGGACCGAGGTTAGGGTATAGTGGCCCTTAGGCAATCACTATTCGCCGCTCCTAAATTCAAGAAAATATGTAAAATTTAAAAACAAAACAAACACGTTATTTTTATGGTTGAGATACAATGTTGCCAGTTTGTGTAGTCCTCCAAAATTGCTGCTCATATGAATTGTCTTAGTTGTTTACGGTGGCCTTAGGTGCGACTACAGTAACATTCTAACGTAATTTTTGGCAAAGGCATTTCATTATTTTTCTATCCATTCTTCGAAGACTTACAACCTGATCTTCATCTGGCTTGTATCTTTTCTCACAATCATACAAAACAGGCAAACTGCAATGGAGTTTCATTGCAGTTTGTATGTTGAGTTTCGATGTATATTTCAATATTTAATAAGCCAAGTGCTAATCTGGTAACTAATTGTACTGTTTAACATTGATTTTAATGTACATTTTAATATTTCATAGGCAACATGCTAATTTAATATTAAGTATATTCATTGCTGTGATACAAAACAACAGTTGTAAACTGTTGCTTTATGTCAAGACAAAAAGAAGCACTTCGCTAGCTGGACGATGACCTTTAGAAAAGTAACTATTTTATTTGTTTCTAGGCTGTGCTTTACATTCGACGAGGACGTCGAGATGTGCCAGAATGCGGAGCAAGTTTAATAACCCGGCAACACGTGCTAACTGCAGCTCATTGCGTCGTTGGAAGCCGAGGACAACTGTAAGTATTACTATTGCATAACCTTTTTTATATTCCTTTTTTAGCCCGCATACGATATTAATGACGTTATTTTTTTAAATAAGATCTCACACGCAAGCTATATTATTTGATGTTGACTATTTTCATTAGGTTTGAAGCTAGATTGCTGACAGTTCGCCTCGGTGAACACCACTTAACCAGAAATGATGATGGAGCAGAGCCAGTCAATGCTACTATAGAGCAAGTAACCATCCATGAAGATTTTGATACAGCTACTTATAGAAACGACATTGCTATCTTACGTTTAAGTAGAGAGATTGATTTTACAACGAAGATCGGTCCAGTTTGTCTGCCCTACGAAAACGTCCGGGGAGGACAGTTAACTGGTACAAATGCATTCATTGCTGGATGGGGAACAACATCATATAGTAAGTCATAATCATTTGTTATTATAAATTTAGTTCTTAATTTCCTGATGATTTTTACTACTTAACAAATAGGTATTTGTCTGTGTTTTGGTATCTTGAGTCCTGGTATGCATGCTACAACGACATCAATACTCAATACTGAATTCGAAATATAAATCTACTGCAATCAGAACACTATGCAGTTCGTCTATGTAGGAATCAAGATAATAATTCAACCAAAATTTGAATTTGAATACCTATCGGTTTCGATCACTTTGCCTATTAATATGTATACGCGAAAAGTATAAAAAAGTGTCAAAGACGAAAAACGTTTTCGATTCCTTATAATAAGAGTAATTAGCATCATTATTTTGTAGCTAAGAAGTAATTTTTTTAAAAAATTACATTTTGCTGAACAGAATACATTATGAGAATCGCACAGCATTACCGGTTCAAAATTATAAATAGGCCTCCAATCTTTTAAAACATTTCACAGTTTGGAATAAAAACCAGAGCTCGTTTATAAATTTCTTTCTAATATTATATATAATTACAAAATGTTTGAACATAATGGTGAATAAAATAAATATTTTCTGAACTGACGTATAATAATTTTGGATACAACCACCCATGCCAAATTTAAGGTAATTCGTTATCCATATCTGAGAATATGCAGGTGCCTCCACTTACCACTGCCCCTGTATTATAAATATTTTAACATGTAAATAACACATAAAACTGTATTGATATAAAAGCAGCTTTATTAGTCCTGCATTGCTAAAGTGGAATTTTTAAACATTCAAAATTACTTAATTAAATTAATTTTAATACGTAAATATCTCTATTCTTATTCTCTGCGTAACCCTTACATGACTAACATAGGTTTGCTACTTATTTAATAGACAGGTAGAAAGCCTACCTAATATAGGATACCCATTTGGATAAGGAACTACTACATATATAACCTTCTCTGCTATCCGGTAGATTCGTAATTCTCTACCACAATGCATACTTTTTATTTGTAAATTTTTATTTGTTTTGAAATCAAGCATGACAGAAAAATCGGCCTTCTCTAGATAAAGAAAATCACGATTGAAGAACTGAATTCAATACAAAACTTTTTTAATTTATATTTGGAAAATTCAATTCATTATACTTACCAACGCATTTTTGAATTATGTATAATTATCACTGTAGTTTTACTATTAAGAATACCAAATAATTTATACCTGAAATGTATGCGATAAAAATGTCGATTCCTAGTGGTTTTAATTCTAAACAAATAAAAACCTATAAATGAACTCAAAATGGATTCATGCATTCAGAAAGTTTAACTCAAAAAAAGACCACCTTATATTAGTTTTTAAAGTTTTGAAAAGTTTAAAATAAATTAAAAATAAATACTCGAATGTATTTTCATTTCCTAAAGAGAGTAAGCCGAACTCTTTTAATCTTAACTTTTTGGAAATCGGTAGGAAGATGGTTTTTACCCTTCGTCATCCGATCGTTGAGTTCAAATTTCCGAAGAGTCATAAACTTATAGGAAACGAAAGCAAAGGCAGGCAACTGCCGCCAACTCGTGTTCCAAATTATAAGCTCGTATTACTGTATGATATAATAAGAACCCTAAAGTCGATTTTTCTGAGCGTTTTGCGATTAAAAATATAATTCGCAAACAAGTGATTAAGTTATTGGTGAATCCACTTGCCTGGTTGGCCGAGTGGTCAACGTATCCGCTATTCAGCCAAAAGGCTGCGGGTTCTGATCCCGCCATAGCCAAGGAAGTTTGTGATTGTCTGTGAAAATACTAGTGGTGATGATGGGCGGTAGATGGCGTTGGTGTAGATGATGATGGTAGTTGCGGTTCGTTGTAGTCGGTGGATTAAGTGGTGGAGACAGGGAGTTGTAGAGTAGGTGCCCTCCCTCGATGAGTCTTTGTACTTCCTGGAAGTGTTACGTAATAATAAGAATAATATAAACTCCCTTACATTCAAAGCATTTCAATGTTGAATTACATGTAAACAGATGAGCAGGTAAGGTTAAAATGATACTGTATATGGTTCAACATTTTAATTATTTATTTTTATCAAAGAGAAACATCACAATATTTATTCAATATAAACAATCATAAAGATTTTATTATTATTATTTTTAGATGGCCCATCTAGCGTTGTGCTAATGGAAGCACAAATAAGGATATGGGATCAAGAGCAATGCAGGACGGCTTATCAAAATGAAGTACCCGTTTTCACCAATGTGTATATGTGTGCTGGAGAGGACGATGGAAGCCGAGATTCTTGTCAGGTAAAATGAATATTTCTACTTCAAATCACAAAATCAACATATGAGATAGGACTAAAACCTGCATCGAAAACAAAAATAATAATTAATACGGCAGAATCAGTGAACAGACAAGTGTTTTGATATTGCCCTACAGAAAAATCTAGTGGGAGTTAGATCGGGCGAACGCCATGGCCAAGCAATTGATCTGACTCTACCGATCCATTTGTTTGATTCATTGGTCTCCGAGATCGTGGTTGGTGATTAAATGTTCCAGTTTCTTTAAAATTTTTCATTCACCTACTTATTGAGTTTTTATGTGGTGCATCTTTTTATAATGAGTAGTGAACTTTTTTTTCACATATGTTAAAAGAATATATTTTTTATTCTATTCAAAATTAAACTGTTATTAGATTCTAATTTATGTATTTAATAAAGATAATTAACAAAATATTTTATTTCAGGGAGACTCCGGAGGACCTCTCGTAACACATTGGGGCCAGACAGGCAGATATTATCAGATGGGCATCGTATCTTTCGGAAGACTTTGTGGTCAACCAGGATATCCTGGAGTGTATACTCGAGTAACTGAATTTCTAAACTGGATCAACGAAAACTTGTCTTAAAATCCTTCAAAAGATTTCTGTAAGAAACACGTCCAAGCATATCAATTCGGAATTTGAGTGCGAGTGACATAAAGTGACCAATCTGAAGTACAAGAAGATCTGTAATCTTTAATGGTTGCACAAAAGAATACGTCATCATTTGGATTTCTTACGCCTTAATAAGAAACTTATTGGAATGCACTTATTTTTCGAGTCATATTTATTATCATGTCATAGTCATCAATGGTGTTAATTTAAATTAATATTAATATTATTTATTTACTGTTCCCGTTTTGTAGTACTAAAATTAGTAATTCGAGTTCTCACCTGTTCCACAATATTCCATTCAAATTTTTAAAAATATCTTTCACTGAGAATCTAAATGCACGAAAAAGAAAATCAATACTAGTACTCAATTTAATTTATGTTTATATTGTTGAAAATAATTCCTGTATTTTAAAAAAAATTTTTTTTTTTTTTTAATTTCACTATCAATTACGATGTCGCAAGTTTAGGAATAATTATTCAAATAAAAATGTTCCAACAGAATTGGTGTTACTGTTACTTTGAATGTTATTCTGAAATTAATTTTGATTTTATTAATAATATAGTCAAAGAATGGCTATTAGTGGTGCTGTGATCGCGTATAGAACAAAGGCGCTTTTAAAGTTGTTCATAGCAATACTGTCACTGATTTGACAGCCAAATTATTGTGTGTCTAGGAATGAAAACACGCCTCCTGGTTGTAGAAATTCATGTTTTTACTCTCGCAAAAAATAGACGAATGGGAAGGAAACACAATACACCTGGCTCGCTGTTGCGTGTATCGTCTGCTTTCGCGTTGTGATTATGTAAAGATTTATTACATATATAAATTTAAAATTAAATGAGAAGTATCGTAATTATTCGACTACTGTAAAAGTTTGAAAAACCTTTTTAAAAGGTAAGCAAAAGATTAAAGAATTTAAGTGCACTTTTACAACAAATTGAATTTAGTCGATTTTTACTACTTGTACTTTTTGTTTACTTGTACTAATAATGTTCTGATTATCGTTATATCTGCAATTCTAACACTACACTGAATTTGGATAGGAAAACGTCCTAATACTTTTTTTTTTCCTTTGAAATTCATCCGACTTCACTAAAAGGTCCTCTAGTATCGCATAAAATGTATCCTATTATAATATTAATAATAAATTAATTATAAATTTAATTTTATATTAATTAAATATAAAAATGTTAATACGAATAGAAATTATTTCTGACGGCTCTCTGCAAAGAATCAAAACGAAAAGGTTAAAGAATGACATAAGCATCTGATTTAAGCGTTTATTATAGCTGATAGGAGACGTACTGTAGGAAGATCATGTAAGCACTGAATTCGCCTTTTCGTTGTTATATCTGGTTTCTCGCTGAGGAGTTTCCTCTGACTCATCGTCCTTCCGCATCTTAACGAAATTAGTAGAGGTAGATATACGTTGGATAGAACTGGTTTCGTTTACACAAGCTTAAAAGTTAAAAGAAGCTAAAAGTAAGTTGAAAGCAGTGCAATTCTAAACCGATAAAATCAAATATCGTAAATTAACTGGAAAGCTTTATAACTATATAAATATCCTTTGAATTCTTCAACTGCGGTTAAATTATTGAAGATTCATTTCTTTTTTTAGAAACTTTCTCCTGCCGTAGTAAATATGTGAAAATGAACATATTTAATTGATTTACTAAAATAAAGAGCCAAAGGCTTCATTTCGGCAATGCAAAATTCTATAAATCAAGTGGATATTAAATCCAACATCATTTCAAAGCCGAATACAGAAACTATAAAAGTTTCGTGCGAAAAATGACCAGAGAGCTTGCGGGAATACACTGCCGCCATACTACCAGTTGCTCTAGCCGAACCTAATAGGAAAAGGAAGAAAGCGCCCGTATATTGCGTAATAGAAGGCAATATACGGACAATATATAATATTTAATTACGAAACGAAAAGTTTCGTAATTATTTAATTAAATTTCGTTTCGTTCCGAATACAGTTTCTGTATTCGGCTTTGAAATGATGTTGGATTTAATATCCACTTAATTTATATAATATTTAATTGAATTTTAATCCTGACGTCTTAGAGAGACAAATGCTAAGGGACTCAGCAACAACCTATTAAGGGGAAAATATATGATGGTAAAAATTAATGGTACACTAACAGTTGTAAATAAACATATATATTTCGAATGTATTTAAAAATATATATATATGTAAATAAGTTGCCGGTGCATTGGCTCGATTTTTTTTCAAGACATTCAATAAAATTGAATAACTGCTTTAACAAATTTGGCATGAAAATCCAACTTTAATATTTTTTTAGTGGAAAATTAATTGGGAGGGAAATTAGGATATCTCGGAGCATTTCTTAGCGTATTGTATCTACGCTGATTTCGTGTACCTCCATATACGAAAGCATAGGGATATCCAACATGAAGTAAAATATTATATTTTACTTCATGTTGGATATCTATAATCCTTCTATAATAATCCTTCTTCGATTTTACTATCGAAGAAGGATTATTTTTCGCATTGGACTACTTCAATACCTTACGGCAACTGACAATATTTAGAAGAATCTGCGGTTTAATCCCTTTGCTCAACATTAAAGAGTTTCGCCGCAAAGACAGACCAGCAGATGAACACTTCAAAAGGGAAAAAACATTAACTTTCTGTTTACACAGAAATTTCTTTCCATCTGTTAATAAATACCCGATGGAAAATTTACAGGATTATAAAAATTCTCTCTCCCTAATGTAATCCAAGAAATTCGATGTGTTTAAAATTCTATGTGAGGAAGGAGAGCGAGGCGTGACTAAGACCTAGTGTGATGCGGGGGAAAAAAAAAGAAATTTATCTTACTGGATTAGAGGGTGATCTAATGATTCATATTTAACTTCCAATAAGTGCAATCCGTAACCACTTCTTACGTCATGAACTTCAAAATGCAAAGAGGATAAATAAAAAAAAATCGAACGATTTTTTCTTTATTCACTTTAGAGAGTATGTACTATCTTCTTTTTGATTGTGCGTATAGATTTGTTAAAACTCAACCCCCCCCCCCCACACACACACATACATTAAATTTAAGTGTCAGTGTTTATTTCAATAGTTGGAAGAATCATTGTTCGGCACCCAAAGTCGTTTGCATCCGTCTCTAAAAAATTAATAATATCTAAAGCCCTGTCTTGGGAAGAAGAGTGGTACACTCATATTCCGAATGATCATGCAACACACATATCAAATCTAACACTCAAGCAATCCTCAGCTAATCTGTATGTCCAGGTGTAGAATAAAATAGGTCAAGACAGTTGCCCAAGTCCAACGTGTTTAGACTGTACGCAGAAATATGACTAGTTAAAGAATTCTACGTTCGTTTCTTTTGCTTCATGGAGAAGCTCTCGCCAAATAAACAAATAAATAATAAAATGTGTAATCATTCTACCAAACCGTCTCTATTTTGTTATTTTTTTTGTGAGGAAGGGGAGGGGTGATGATTAATCAATAGCCATCTTGCAAGCTATTGGTAACCATAATGTTTACTCCCCGAAATGGAAGCCATCTCCTCCGCCCCCCACCCCCATTTTGAAAGTAAAAGTAAAAGTAAAAACTCTTCTGTCATGGAGGCATGGTTTGCCTCCATGACAGAAGAGTAATGATCTGGGGCTATCGGCCAAGGACAATGAGTCACGGTTACTTCTTGAAGATTACACGAGCTACGTACGTCTGTCTCAACATGTACTCTGTCACGATGGTAATACTTTATTTCGCATGTAATTGCGGTTTCACTGGACAATAAGCGAAGTATTTTATGCTGTTTATGAAAAGTGCTCTGCTTAAACAATGGCGTCACTCATCTTAATCGTTAGATTCTGCCCCATTGAACTATTCCTTGTATCAGATACTGTAACAGTATGCAAACAGCAATGGCATTATCTCGGCTGATGACTTTTGCATGCATTATTATGATAACACATCCTCTAAATTCGGCCAAAGGAATTTCGTAATAACGTGGACTCACTCAAAAAAAAGATTACGTTGATAATAACAGGAAACCATTCCATAAATAAACCTTTCATCCTACTTGGATTACAACTTTTCGACAAACACTTGTATGCCACTGATTCCACTTCCTAAAAAAAATCCCAACTCTTAACTATCTTCGGATTAATACCTTTTACACCTTAAATCATCTCGACTACTCACGAAAGTCATTACTCACGAACCTTCTTGACATTACAGCTTGACAGGTCATTGCAATCCAGATTTCATCTATCGCTTTTGCCACCGCATTTAGCGTTTCTGCTTTGTATATATCAACAAGCTGTAAGTTAAAATTTCACAGTGGTAAAAAAGCCTACATGTGGCAGCTGATGATAACATCTATGTTACTTAGTTCATCGCCCGGAGTGCACACAACCACTCTGCTACTTATAGACCTGAAGTTAAGGCCCAGCATACACCCAGTTCACAGAAATAATACAATGGCTTCACACCTCTAAGGCTGAAAATATTTGTCTTGCCCTACAAATCCCCCACCTCTTGTTAATACAATCTGCGCCGGTTGAAGAAGAAAATTCTTGCTTTTTAGTTTCGATGAATTTCAACAGATGGCAGCAGCAGACAGTACTTCTATGCGTAAGAAAAAAAGAGGCAACAAGTACATGAAAAGAAGGACAAGACGATTAGTGAAATTAATGACGATTTTATGTAGAGATGTTATATATTTATACAAGTTAGTTGGACCTTTGGATAAATTAATCCTTCCTCTACTAAACACAACAACGTTTAAAACAACATTATAAAGGATTCTTGTTCTACAAAGAGAATCCTTTATAATGTTGCATTTTTCACCCCACAGGGCATTGATTTGTTATCGGCCTTGTGACCTCTCTTGTGGGAATGATATATAAAAAAAAATCCATTCCTACATCTTAGACGTATTCCAACATCAGCGATCAGGGTATGGAGTCATCAAATACGAATAAACGAAATGTTAATCGCTATCTACGAGTCGGCTTTTGAATCGCCAAATTATATGAAATATTTTCTTATTAAATAAAGTAAGGAACATACATTTAAAAAAAAAATCATAGGGGGTTAGTCACTGTCAAACGAACAAAGCTCTTTCAAAAAAAAACACTGTCAAAAGAACAAACAGAACAGTGCTTCAAGCTAATTTCCACTAAATGCCACCAAACGAAAACATAATGTTAATTTATAATATTTCTTTATCATTTTGCAAGGATATATAAATATTCGTGTATTATCAAAGCAATAGAGCCTCAGTAGCACAGACGGTTTCGATGTGCCCCTTTGATTGGAAAGACCTGGGTTCAAATTTCGTGTATGAAGCGGAGAATCTTCATCAGGACTTTACATCGTCATATGGAGGTGGAAGAAACTCGGGTTTTTTTACCTGGAAAACTGGCCAGAACACACGCAACATACAGAAATAGAAGGCTAAGGAAATAAGGATTAACTGTTCTGTTCGTCTGATCTGGTTTCGAAAGGCATCATTAGTAGTACGGTGTGGTCTACGCTTAAAATAGAAGAAAATTAAATCAATAAATATCGATCTAATATGTATATAAAATTCCTCCGCAGCTCTAGATGATTTCAATTACGAGCTTAAATCCTTTCTAGGATTTAAACGGAGTGGAAGGGTTTCCTCCTGGAAACTATTTTAGAAATCCAGCAAACAGGCCAGAGAATACACGCAGTTTACATACAAAAATATATTTACACGCTTACGACTAACCATTTTATCGTATTAAAATTAATGTTAGGAAAGCCGATAATATTTGGCAGTTGTGAGTTCTAAGGTTCTGCAACCACCACCACCAATAAATAAATGAATAGTATACAAAAATGTATTCACTGCTTCCATAGATTTTTAGGACCCTCATTTTGAGTCCCAACAGTTGGACTAAAATTTTGAATGCTGTCTACTTCCTTTGAGGGAAAAAAACCCATCAGGGATGACCTTTGGCTCATTATGTCAGTCTTACTTGAACTCATTCCTCGTCTACATTAACCAAACCTTTTGAAACACGATCCTCCTCTCATTCCTGAAGAAAAAGTTCATTTCAAAACTGATCTTTGAATGTTTTCTACTCTCATCGTATACGAAAAAAATCACCCCTGTATGTATTATATATCTTACAAAATCCCTCAACAATTGACTTGCGTCAATCATATCCAGCATCTTTTAACAACTATTTGAAAAATCTAGAATACACAGTCTCTCCTCATGGTTAACATTTCACAGACCTGTTATTATCTTAGAATTGGCTTTGAAGCCTCTCCACCATGCCTCTTCCATAATCCAGGCGACAACACTATAAACATTAACCTCAATTCAATCCGATCAACTTGTACAACGGTACAGATACAGTGTGTTTTTCATTATTAAACTATTCTATCCCACTTTTATCTCTCTAATATATCCCTCCATTTCTCTGTTACTTCCTATCCCCATCCCTGACCTTTTTTTTTGAACGCAGTCCCAAATTACATGGTTCCGAAAGCCAAGTATAGCCTTGCCTTTTTTAACTATATCACTATTTATAGTGTTTACTGTGAATAATGATATAGTTTCTATAGATATTTTATAAATAATAAACATTTACATTAAATACTTATAGTATTTAAGCTGCTTCAGATTTCCAATAACACAGTGGTGATCTAACAGAGCGATGAATTTCGGCTGCCATATAAAGACGTGCCCAAATATCCAGGGCACAGTGGAATTAGGACTGACTGCTGGTTGGGGGTGCAAAGACGTTATTTTCGACTAAACAGATCAGTAAACTGGTCTGTAACGATACACTTCTAGTCCGGAATCATCTCTATTTAGCAGTACTGCTTTTCGTTTTTCTACTACAGAGGACCCTACCGTTGTTGAAATACATTCACAGCATATATGTAAATATTTTTTCATCATAACACTCCCGTAAAAAAATTAATACGTAGCACGTGTCAATTCCGGTGTGGTAAAAGTCAACATATTTACATAGTAAGAATATTTTATATAAATTTAAATTTTGTTTAAACACAAAATTTATCCTTGAGAATACCGGTTGTCTGTAGTTCCGTTACATATGCTAAGAAGTAGCTTTTCAAAATTCCAAATAAAGAAGAACGAAATTTGTTCTTATTTTCTTACGGGTAGAATGCAAATTAATGCACCCACCTGTTAGAAGGCAACTTCGGATTACTTAGTGAAAGTTAGCTGGTAGAATAAATGGAATTCCCACGTTTTCTGTGAAGGGCTAAAAGCACTTCGTCACAACTGCGCTTTTCAGTCCTTCGAGCAAAAAATGCGAAAGTTCGAAAGAGAGCAAAGAAGCGGAAATAAATTTATGCGTGATGTATTTGAGTCTTTTTATATTTAAATTATTACTCTGAATATTCTGGATATCTGAAATTCCTATACTAATCTCGTAGGCGAATCAAAGCTGAAACTTGTGAAAGTTAGTTCTACTTTAAAACTTCAAGTTTGCGAAACTCTTGGAAAATGACACTTCTAAAACCAGTTACAGCTTAATTAAGCAGGACCCCCCCCCACCACACACACACAAATGGTAAACGGAGAAATAGAAGACAAGAAAGAGTGGCATGAGATCGAAACAGTCGCCCATTTTGCTAAAATTCACGAGGAAGAAAATTTGAACCCCTAACCACTGTCATCAGGGAGTGTATTCTTTTTTGTTTTTTTTAACGAAAATTACGTCACCGTGCCATTACGACGGTGGGTCACTTATTCTGCTTCCTTAATACATTTTCAGATGATCTCAGACCATTTTTAACCTTGCGGAGGTCGCGGCTGATCTGACAGATACAAACAAATTGTTTATATAAATATTCTTACACATATCCGTGTATAGCTTGGAGGTTCATGAGTAGCTGCGCATGCATATATTACGAGTGATATTCCACACTGTTTATGCAGTGAGTTTTGATTTCACACGTGTTATGCAAAGGTGTGTAATGTTTTTATAGTAAATTGTATCTGAGAGATACCGCGACCTCCGATGTCAGTATGGTGTTGGTTTGGTTGTTGTTGTTTTTTTATTTACCGTTGGAAATGGCTGGAACAATATATCGATTGGATAATCCATCAGATGTTGAAGAGATTCAGCGATTTTGTTACTCGAGTCCAGTGATGAGAATGATAAAGTCGAATGAGAAAAGTGAAAATGATATTTGACAGTAAATTGTATCTGAGAGATACCGCGAACTCCAAGTATAGTATTAGTTTAGTTGCTTTTTTCTTTGTTTCTTTGTTCAATAATTTCTAGATTGTAACTGAAAATAAATAAACCATCATGTATTATATTTGCAGTGTTTTTTTTTTTTTTTAAGTTTTATCGCATTTTAGCACGTACTAGTAATGAATGTATCTCTCAGATGCATGCTACCTACGCTGCAATTTTTTCTCCCGCGACCTCCGCAGGGTTAAAAATATTTTAATAAGTATTTCTATATAAAAGTTATTTTCAAACATTTCTAATATCCAAAAAATTATTTTGTCAAAAAATATAAATATTTTATCTTGAATACAGATAGAAATGTATTTAAAATACCATTCTAAAAAAACACCTTAAAATCTTCAAAAAAAAGACGCCCTTACAGTATGTAACAAACCAAGATCGCTTTTTATCATCTTTTGCTTGGAAAGAAAAAAGGTTTTTTAAAATATAGTTCAGCGATGAGCGCCCTCTATTTCTTCCTATCGCCAATTGATGGAAAAACTCGAACTTCTGTCACGAGCTACCTTAAAATAAAAGATATCCTAGTGGAATTCGGGAATGGTATTTTTGTTTGGAAACACACTCTAAAAGACCTGCAGGATCTTATATTTTTCAGGCTAAAACAAAGACTGTAACTTTAAATGTATACATAGTAAAGTAAGATTTTCCCCCTACTAGCTACTTATATAGTTTTTTTAGAATGCTGAATTAATTACACATGTAATATTGTTTCTAAATAAGTGTCGTATGTTTGGCAACATTAAACTGACGAGTTTACATACTTTATTATGTTAACAGACTTTTCCACGAAAGTGCAAACAACAATTAGCATTTCAAGTATGAATAGAATGATGAAGAAATGTGACTGAAGTTGTCAAGATAAAAACATGATCTGGACTGGTCTGTTATGTTTCTTATAAATATTAGCATAGAAATTAACAGCTATATTTGTCCGTGATTAAACACACGTGAATATTTCATCAACAAAAAAAAAAAAAAAAAAAAAAATTGAGAATTTAAAAGTGTTTACTTTTATTAACTATGTTCACACTCGCGATAGTATGCCTGTTCGTAATCGTAAGCTGCATACAGGCATACCCCAGTCATACGACACGTTAGGTTCCGACCCCACCGTATAGCGAATCTCATCGTGTAACAAATCACTATTTTTTTTTTTTTTTCTAGATTGTAGATACACGCAGTAATTTAATATTGTGTTTTAAGCAGTCCTGTATGTGCGTAACTGACCAAATAAAGCATTTCTTTATGTCAGATACACAATCGAAAATTTAGAATGATTTTGCAAGCGGTTTTTTTTAATAGGCTTAAGAAATACGCCAACCAGTTTTGTCATCAATCCAGTACCATTAAAAGATTTCCTTTTCGGCAATAGGATTGTCATTGATACACCATCTTCACTAAGTTTAATAATTTTAATATTAGTGTGTAATGTAGTAGGTTTACGTGTCTTCTTTTTATTGGAAGCATTATTATTATTATTATTATTATTATTATTATTATTATTATTATTATTATTATTATTATTATTATGACACTTCCAGGGAGTCCAAAGACTCTCATCGAGGAAGGGCACGCACTCCACAACTCTCCGTCTCCACCACTCAACCACCAATTTCAACTAAGCGCAACTACACCAACGCCATCTACTGCCGACAATCACTACTAGCATGATTCACCCATATATATATATCACCCTTACTCTGAATTTTATCTACCATTCTTAGCAACAAAAAAAATTTTTTTTAAAAAATTTATAAACAGTTTATAATTCATAGCGAAACACCAGAAAAAAAAAATCCTCAGCTGACCCGATGATATCAAAACGGTCTGCTTTGAGATATAGCTGTGAAAATCTGGACAAGAAATGCAAAAGAAACTGAAAATCTAAGAACATTCAACTTTTGATCGAATATTATCATGTATTACGTAAATTGTGTTCATCCTCAATTGTTTATATTGCAAAAACGAAAAGTATAATAAATCTGCTTCAGAATTATATTACAATAAACAATATATTTGAGTATTTTTAGGCATAGTTGGTAATGATTGAAAACGAAATCCAATGGAAAAAAAATCCCATAAATCAGCTGAGGATTTTTTTTTGAAGCAATCCACAATGAACTTGCTATTGAACGAAAAAAATAAAAAATAAATATCAAATTTTCTTGCGTATATCTCTTTAACCTTTGATCCGATTTAGCAGATGTTAACATATGTTCCAAAAATATTCTAAAAATTACGTCATGTGACATTTCTGTAGCGAACTCGTGATTCTTTTGTTGCAAACGACATTAAAAATGAGTCAGAAATGCCCCCATATGGACATTCCGGTTTTCATGGGAGACATGAACAGTAAAGGCATAGGTGTACTCTTTTCCACACCACCCTTGAGGTAGAGTATTTAGGCGCGTTTTTCTTTTTTAACGTGGTATCCCCAGTAGGCCTATTCCACGAAAATTCCACGTGATATTTCGAACTGAAGGAAAAGTACATCCACATTCTGAACTTCCTTCTGGGTTATAAGAAGTGAGTTTCCTTCATCGGGACTGTGAGGAAGAGGAAGATAGTAACTTAATTATTAATATATTCGCTGTTATCAATTGTCAGAACACATTGAATACACTTAGTTCTTATCGGTAACAGCGTCCACATCGAGGCATATGCAATGAATTTTTAGCAATGAATTTTTCTTTTTCAAATGTTCCTCCCTACAATGAGATGAGCCTCTGCTTGGGTAAAAATCTCTCTTGGTTAAAATTGACAATTTGGGTTCTTTGACAGTCATTTCTGTTTAGATCATTTTGACAGAACATTGTATGTGTTCTGCTATTTTCTCATTATTTGCATTACCCAAGTAATAAACTAAAACAATACAACGATTTCGGCTGCCATGATGCTTTAAAACAGACTCATAATTTTCACAAATACCTATTAATTACATACGATAATTACATACTTTCCTCTATCATGAATTTATTTTTTGCGAGATGAAAAATCCGAGTTTCTATTAAGAAAATCCCCACCGAAAAAGACTAACTAACTAACTCACTTTCAGTTGAAAATCCGTTCTATAGTTTCTTATCCTCTTGGACTGGATTCGAACCCAAGGTCTGTCCAAACAAACGGCATCTTCGATACCCTTCTTATGCGACTTACACTAAAAATGTGATATATTTATTTTTACTAATTTTGTGCGTATCATTTTTCAACCCACAAGAAGATAATGGAGGGATCCAGTTTGAATTTCGTATACATTTCGAAGCCGTCTTCATGACAGCTGTTTCGAACTGGTTGGTTCTCCTCAGAAACCAGGTAGAAACCTTAAGAGAGCAAAAACTCTCGTTCAGCAAAGACTATGGCTAGATTAGTTGAAGCAAAGATGTTTTTCATATTCCCCTTTGTCTGTGAAAGGAAATTTGGGGATGGGGTGGTTTTAAACTTTATGCTCGCCCTTTGGGGGCAGTGAGATTAGCTGAGTTCAGGTAGGAGTAGAATTGACTTGAGTCTTTTGTGTTTACAGTAGACTGCTTCAGTGTAGTCGGCGGCTTCTTTCATTAGTGGGTTTGTGTGCATGCTTGCTTTGTTGAAGAACGTTACAGCTAGATCATGAAGAAGGGAAGATAGGTCTGGAATTCTGGTCTATCGATGGATCTGGGTGTTTCTAACAAATCATGGGACATCCAAAATCATCCGCAAGCACTTATTTTGAATTCGCTGCAGTTTTAGAATGTTTGATTTTGAGGTATGGCTCTATGCTGGAGAGACTTAAGTAATTATGGGGCATATCAGGTATATTGGCAACTTCTTTTGTATGCCTAGTTTGCTACTGCGGTTGATCATGGGGTAGGGTTGAGATATGGCTTTGGATGTCTTAGAACCTGAGTTTGATGTGGCTGTTAAATCGGAGTTTTTTGTTCGACTTGTACTTCGAGATATTTGGTTTCTGTCTGCCAAGGAATCGTTTCCCCAAAAAGGTGCATGTTATTTTTGATGGGGGTTTCCTTCTGGAGAATAATATAGCTGAGCTTTTTTGAGGGGTTTACTTGGATCCTTTAATTCCAGAATAATTCTCCAGCATAGAGATACTGTGCCGAAGTCATCGGATTGCCAGACTGGGGATGAGAGATCTTGCTAGTATTGCCGTGCCATTTGCATATAGGGGTGTGATGGTTGTCCTCTGAATTTATGGGATGTCTGCTGCATAAATTGAATATAGCATGGGGGAGGGCAGCTGAGTACCCCGTGGAACTCCTGCTAGGATTTTAAGCCTGGGACTATTCCGTTGACTTTCACCGGCATGTTCTTTCGTTGAGGTATGCTTTTATTAGTCTTATGAGATTTATTAGTATGTTTGCTTTTATAAGTGTGAAGAGAAGGCCTTGATGCCAGACCTTCTCGAAGGCCTTAATGACGTCTAGAAATACCGCGGCAGTGTGTATGTTCCAGTTATATCCATTTGTGATATGCTCCACTACTCGGTGGATTTGTTGTACTATGTTCTCTTCGGAAGCCAAAGTTTTCATTTGGAATGATTCCTAGTTTTTCTGTTCTTCCTTGTAGTCTTGAGAGGATGACTTTTTCAGTGATTTTTTCCTAGTTTGGACAGTAGACTGATGGATCTGTAACTTTGGGGAAGTTGGGGATTATTTCCTGGCTTTTTTATTGTTATGATGTCAGGAGTTTCCATGCTATGGGAAAGTGCTGAATTCTTATTATTGCGTTAGCAATATTCACTAGATGCGCTATTGCCTTTCGTGGGAGAAGCTTTATAATTTTGTTGGTGATACCATCTGCACCAGTAGCTTAATTGTTATTTAGATGCTTTCTGATGTTGATTATATCTGCTGAAGTAGTGGAGGTGATGCGTTCTGAGTTGACCTTTGTTTCTCTTAAGCTGCTGTAAACCTGCTGATGAACTTTATAAATGAGGTTAATAATTAGGTTTTCTTGCGATGGGCTGCATTGAACACACTTATTCATGTGTGCAATTCCGTGCTTAGTCTACATGGGGGAAGGGGTGATTTTTCGTACGAAGGATTTTCAGGAATTTCCAGATTGTATGATCCTCTGGTTGAGTGCTGTTAGTTTGTTTCCCCATTCCTGATTTCTGTGTTTTTGAAGCATATGTTGAGTCCGTAATGTTGAGTTCTCAAGGCCAGTTTGCCTGCTTTGCGGGATTAAAAACCCCAGGATAAACTGGGGAAAAAACCCTACTATCCATTCCCAAGACCGACTAACTTGGCTATGGCTGAGGAAGATCATTAAGCTCCTCACGTCGCCGACGAGAATCAAACCTAGGACACTCCTTCTTCAGGCATATGGTTGTGAAGCGCACAGCTACTAGGCTAACCGCGCGGACGGCTTTGAAATAATGCTGGATTTAATATCCACTTGATTTATATAATTTTTCATCGCCGAATTGGAGCATTTTGGCTCTTTATTTTAGTAAATTTTTTTAAAAAATATTTTACAATTACCTGATGTTGATTTGTAATGTTATCAGCGGCAAGCCTAAAGTTCAACTTTTCACTTCCAGTGACGTCATACAAGAATAGGGTCGGATAATGCAAATAATATCCGACCACCAATGAAAATGTTTCCGAAATCTTCACTTTTATGATAGGGTGTTCGTCTCAAGATTATAGTTTATACAAATTATTAAGTTTGTTGATTCTCAGAAGATCAGATTTAATCAACATTTTATAATCTTCGCGGACTAAGTAAAATCTTGTAAACTTATTCGACTTCGTCATCAAAGTAAGCTATTTTTCTTACCAGATCAAGTTTTATAAAGAGATAGAAGGAACTATGATAGGATCTCATATTTCTCCAGCTTTAGCCGTATATTACATTGAACATTTCGAACAAAATATTCTTGGTATATTTTATTTTTAAGCCCTTCTATTTGGTTTAGAAATGCTCGTGCTGCCTAGAAGTCTTAATTGTCATGAATGTCTTAAAACATCGATTCTTACATCCTACAATTGAATTTACCCTTGAAGTAGAAGACTGTCTTCCTTCTTCCTTTTCTAGATGTCCTCATCTTACGAAAGCTTGATGGCAGTCTTCAGTTCTCTGTGTACAGCAAAACAGTTTCTTTTGGAAAATACAGCACTGATGCTTCACATCATCCTTGTTAGAAATATGTGGTTGTTAAAACTGTGGTTTGCTCTGCTCATAAATTATGTTCTACATTCTCTTTTGAAGAAGGAACTGTCGTTTATCAGAGCTGCATTCAACTCCATTGGATACAACACCAAAATCAAAAACAAAATATTTGATAATTATTTTATTCATTGAAGTCCTTCTATAGAAGAGGTTTCTATAATTTCCATTCCATATGAGTGTCGGAAAGTATTGAAAAATTTTTTCGTAGACGCTCCAAAAGACATACATCCTCTTCTCTTTCTCGTCCTGGAGCTTATCAAATCAGGTACTCGTAAGCCTTTGTTATTATGGGTAGTTCGTTCGTTTTGATGAGATTGGTCTAGAACAGTGTTTCTCAAGGTGTGGTACGCGTAACCCCGGGGGTACGTGAAAGGTTTTCAGGGGATACTTGGCAATTTTCGGCTATGCATCATTAACGCATGGAATCATTATTAAGAAAAAATGAATCATTTTAAGCGTATATATTTCTCAATAAATTACATATTATGTATGAATTTTCCTACTCAAATTGCGAGTTACTATCTCCACGACGTTCACGTCCTGGAGATAGTAACTCGCTCCCTGCGGTAAACAACACGCTCTCCCAACAGCGTCACTATACATAAGACACAAGAAAAACAAGTAGTTTTATTGTATCACTGAATAAGGTACAGAGACATTTGCAGTCTGTGTAATATATTTCTCAAGAAATAGTGCAATTAGAAACAACTGGGATAAAAACGGCGCTAACTAATGAATCACATCTCCCCTCCAACAGAAACTGCTGTATAGACTCAAGCAAAACCATATGTTGCCGGTGCTACATATAGTTTTGCTTGACACTCCCCATTCGTGAACGTGTTAAAACTAAAAATATATAGTGAATGTGTTTCAGATATTAAGGAATTCGATTGAAGAGCATTTCAACTCAACTGTTGGCTTGCCTCTGTCTTTGGTCGCGCGATATATTTTGTTAATACCGCACCAATCATATGCACGTCTTCATATGTGCTCTATCTCTACTGGCCTACCATTGCTATCTGTTTCGTGCTCTGCTTTTACTTCTCATTAGTCATTTGTGAAGGATTGTTCATTACATATCTCAAGTCTTGTAAATTGCTGGTAATTTTTGCTTGAAATAATGGGAAAGAAGATGAAGCTATTTGGGTGGATGACTTTGACGATACACACAAGGAAACTGTTCTCGATGCCAAAAGTAGCGATAGCGGGTAGGAGCTTCTTGGTAAGTCACACCATTTTCAGTTTTTTTCTGAAATTTTAGTTTCCGAAAATCACCCGCATATCACCACGATTTTTTAGCTTTAATTTTGGGAAAAAAGTGCGATTTATATTCAAGTAAATACGGGAATTTTTTAGCTTTCAAATTCTTAAGTATGGATCATTGGTTAAAGGCTGGATTTATAAAACGCACAAAAGAGAACAATATAGCAATTACAAATAGTTGTAAGCAACAAGAAAGCGTTGATATAGACGTTTACATGAAATATACTTTATTTATTTATTTATTATTTTGATAATGGGGTAATAATGAAAATTTAAGAATGGGTATGCGGATATCTGAGGTTACTTCTTCTAAGCCTTTCTTCGACCGATTCCCGAGTTAGTTGATCTCTGACATGGGCAAGTGGGTTTTTTCTCTTGGAAACTCGTTTTTTTTATCCTGTAAACTCATGAAAATCGACCGTAGTACCCACATTATTTCAGACAGTATCATATCTTGTTAGAGTTTGGTACCAAGAGATGGCGGCACTTGTTTGCCAACCTCTTCATCGGTGGCTGCTATAATTAGTGATAGACATGGGTCAGCTATCTCTGATTGGCTACCGGTGGAGATTGAACTGCCCACTTAGTCTCCAAAAAGCTAGATAGGGTGTAAACGCCTCGTCTACTCCCTATAAGGGAATAAAAGGCGTTAGCTGATTTATTTATTTTATTTTCCAGGATAGGGGTCGGAAAACTGTGGCTCGCGAGCGACATGCGGCTTTTTGGGAACGTACATGTGGCTCTGAAGTAAAATTGAAAATGAAAATAAAACTATCATAATTTCATTTATAAAATTTTTAAATGATTTTATTCACATAATGGTGATTTCATTTGTTTATGGGTCTCGCAAAATTTCGTGGCACTAAGATGCCGATGCCAGGGAGGAGAAAGCGAGCGTGGAGGGGATATACAGAGGGAGTGGAGGGGATGATTGAACACGTGGTAGGCAGGGCAGCCAAACAAAGTGTCTAATTAGGATTAGGTTTTAGGGTGCTCGACATCTGAGGTCATTTGCAGAGCAACAAAGTGACTAATAAGTGAGCGCACGGGCGCCCTCTACTGGGCAAGGCAACTGTTACAATAAAACGTGTTACTGGTGAGATTTATTTTTATTATATTTTCGAATTATTGTCATTTATTTATTTTGAATCATCACTTTTTATTTTCTTTTTATATAATGTATTTAATAAAATATATTGTTTAGGGTGCTTTTCAAAATGGCTACGAAGAAATATCTAAGAAAAACAACAGATGAGCATCATGATTAAAACTGAACGGACTGAATCTTTTGCGTTTATCTCAAAATCAGATGGCCTTCCAACCTGTCTTATTTGCCAAGAAAAGCTGGCGCACAACAAATATTCAAATTTGGAGAGACACTTCACGAAAAAACATGCCCCATTTGCCAGAAAATATCCTGTCGGTGACGCGAGAAAGAGAGCAGTTGAAGAACTTCAGAAAATTGTTGAAAAATCAAGTTCTGTATTTAATTACTGGAGAGAGTCTGCGAATGATGTTAATATTGGAAGCTTCGTAGTGAATCAGGAGATCGCTAAGAGAGGAAAACCATTCACAGATGGTGAATACATAAAATATTGTTTTGTTAATGAATCTGAAGAACGTTTTCGGGATTTCAAAAATAAAGCGGATATTTTAAATAAAATTAAAACATACCGTTATCGCCAAAACAGTACCAGACAGGACAGTCACAATGTCCTCAAATGTGACCGACCAACAAGTCGAAGATGTTAAATTAGCTTCAGCTTTATCAATTGCGGCAGATGAGTCTTGCGACATCAAGGACACAGCCCAAGTTTCCCTTTTTGTGCGGTATGTATCATCTGAGGGGTCCGAGAGAAGAACTTCTCGGATTATTGCCACTCAGGGGCCAAACGCGTGGAGAGGACATAGCAAATGCCGTCCTTGAATACATGAAAAAATATCATATCCCACTCAATAAAATTGTGTCAGTTGCAACCGATGGTGCAAAAAGTATGACGGGAGCGAAAAAGGGTTTTGTTTCAATTTTAAAAGAAAAAAATTATCGTGAAGTGATTACTTTCCATTGTATACTCCACCAGGAAGCACTTTGTGCACAAACATTTACAGAAGAAATTGGTAAAATTATGGAATTGTTAATTAAGATTACTAACACACCATTAATAGCAAGGGGACTTAACCATCGACAGTTTAAAGAGTTGCTAAGTGAAATGGAGAGCGAGTATTCATATCTTCTCCAGTACAACAGGGTTCGATGGCTTTCCAGAGGCGACATATTAAAGCGTTTTGCATCTTGCATAAATGAAATCCAACTATTCCTCGCAAAACAAGGTTGTTCAATATCCAGAATTAACAGAAGATTTAACAGTGGTTGCAAAAATTGTACTTTATGGTGGACGTTACATCACAACTGAATCAGCTCAATCGTAAATTACAAGGCAAGAGAAATACTGCTTTTTCAGTGCTAGAGGAAGTTATTTCGTTTGAAAAGAAATTGATTCTGTTCGCTGAAGATTTAGAGAGGGGAACTTTAGTTAATTTTCCCAAACTTGTCTCAATATCGCGGAGAAAACAATGTCCTCATTAACAAAGATTATTTCAAAACAGCAGTTTTAAACATGAGAGAAGCTTTTCTTCAAAGGTTTCAAGAATTCAGAAATAATAAAGCGACCCTAGCTTTTATACAAATCTCCTTAATGCCAATGTGAAAGAATTAAATGTTTCTCCGTTTGATATTGACATGGCTAATTTTGAAATATAATTGCTGGACTTGACAAGCAAAGAATTATGGAGCTCCAAATTTGTACGTCTTGGTACTGAAATAGAAGAACTGGAAAAAGAAAAATGCAGTCTGATTTCACAGCGCAAGCAGACTGCTATAAAAGAACTACAGAAGGCAGACTCAATGATTTTGAATACTTGGAATAGTCTTCCAAGTATTGAAATACTTGGAATAGTCTTCCGGACTCATATCATGAGTTGAAAAAAATTGCATTTGGTGTTCTCAGTATCTTCGGGTCTACATATTTATGTGAGCAATCGTTTTCTAACATGAATATTATTAAATGTAAATTGAGGAGCCAAATTACTGATGCCAACTTGGAATTGCGCCTTAAATTAAAAACGACTAGTTACAAACCGGACATATACAGAAACTTTCTAAGAATGCAAGCTCATTGCTCACACTGATTAAAACCAATGAGAGCAATTTTTTGTGCGATTTTTTCTTCATTTAATAAAGATATAATGAATAAATTTAGTTTAATCCTCTATCCAAGTGTGAGCAAACAAAGTTTGCGCCTGAAATTATCTTCAGGACTGAATATGGTGTTGTACTACCTTACTGGGGTAAGGTAGTACAACACTGGGAAACTCGTTGCAAAGGTGGAGCAAGAAAACATCACACCTCTCTCAGTATCTCCCAAAATGCAAAACACATCTCCTTGCGGATATGTATAATGTTATGCATTAAGGGGAAGGCCACTACCCAGACTAGTTTCGACCTTTATTGAAGTCTCTTCAGTGGGAGCCAGGCCCAAGTGGAGATAGCAGGCAGAAATGAATTAGCAAGGCCATCTCTACCTATAGGAGTTGCCAAACAGTGTGCCACCTTTTTATTAAATTACTCTGGATTTAGAGAAAGATGTTGAAAGTTTATTTTCACTTGGTTAGACTATAATAAATTTAGTTTAATCCTTTATCCAAGTGTGAGTAAACAAAGTTTGCGCCTGAAATTATCTTCAGAACTGATGGATGGGAGTGATGTTAGCTTGGTCCACCTTTGCTGCGAGTTTTCCGGTGTTGTACTACCTTACCCCAGTAAGGCAGTACAACACCATATTCAGTCCAGAAGACAATTTCAGGCGCAAACTTTGTTTGCTCACACTTGTATAAAGGATTAAACTAAATTTATTATAATCTAACCAAGTGAAAAATAAACTTTTAAGATATAATTAATATTATAACTTGTTATATATTACTATACATTTACTATAATATTACTTTAAATTTTCCTTATTTGTAAAAATATATTCATTACTCTCGAATAATTTTTAAATTGTTGTGAGGGACAGGTTTGGCTCTTCCGTCTCAAAAGTTTGCCGACCCCTGGTGTAGAAAAACATCAGGATTATAATTCTCTTTCATGATTCTAATCTAGTCTGGTCTGGTCAGCCACGTTTTATTGGCTAGCCATAGAATTCGTTGCAATAAAACCAAAGTTTTACACAAAAGTAATTTTTTACTAGGAAGACTGTATGTAGAGAGTTGTGAAGCCCAAATATATACACGGAACCTGAACAAGAACGATCGTCTCAAACTTGCAATTTTGTGAAGTCATTCTAAAGTATTACTCCTCATTCTTTGTTGGCTAATTAGTTGTTTTTTTTATACTTTTTTAAAAATTTATTTGTTTGAATTGTTCTAGTTGTAGATAGCTATTCTCCTGCAATTAATATGATATATTGTCACACGCGCTTATATTTCAAGTATTATTCTAATTGGTTTGTCCCTTCATATGCATCAATAATAGCCGAAAAATCTGTATGTATTTAACGAAATAGTTTGGTCATTATTATTACTACGAAATTCATCTTATCATCAGGGAGAGAGAGAGAGAGAGAGAGAGAGAGAGAGAGAGCAATTGAAATACACTGCATCGAGAGAAGTCAACGAACACTATAGTGTGAGGGAATAAACAGCCATGGCACCCACCTTAATAAGATGTAGGACCCCTTTCGCTGCGATGACTGCAGCAATTCTGCGCAGAATACTTTCCACAAGCGTACTATAGCGAATCAATGGGGATTTTGGACCATTCTTACTGTAGGCATGTAATGAGATCCTGGACTGTTGTGGGGGCCGACGTCCCTTGACTTCATCCGACGCTCCAGCTCATCCCACAGATGTTCAATATAATTCAGATCAGGGCTCTGTGGAGGCCAAGTGTGGTGACGTTCATGTCCACAAACCACGCAGTTACAGCAGCAGCTTTATGACACGGTGCACTGTCTTGCTGGTGACAACAGTCAGTTCTGTAGAAACGCCACAAAGTAGGAAGCATTGCACTCGGAGTTCAATATTCGTGGCACCACAAACAGAGGTTTGAGGCCAAACTAGGAAAAACAGGACTATACCACCACCCCGCCACTTCGAATTTCATAGTTGGGGTTACGCACTCTGGTAAGAGATGTTCTCTGGGCATCCACACCCCTTCCACCTGCTCGGTAACACAGTTTTCCACGCTTCCACATCTCATTGTATACGCTCTTTGCACCACTAAAGACGACGCTGCATGCTGGTTCGGTTAATGTGTGTGTGTATGGGGGGGGGGGTTGCATATAGCCGTCCTACCATGGAAACCGATGCTCTGAGCCTCGGTTCTGAATGTTGTTGTGCAGATTCATGTTCCAGTCGATGTCCGGAACTCCGCATTCAGCATGTTGGCTGACGAATGGCGGTTTTTACCTACTATCATTTTGCATATCATCACTTCATAGCACCCTAAGGTCACGTTCGGTGAGTGTGGTGAGTCGTTTACTGCGGATAGCACTTGCAGTTGACTCCCTGCGCTTCTATCTCAGTATTGTTGACCTGAGATGGCCTAGGTTGTCAAACATTTGTCGAACAGATAGGCCTGCATCACGGCATTCCTATAACGACAAACTCTTGCACTTCCTTTCTTGCAGTTGTTTCGCCGGGACACAGTTGCACTGACTTGGGAGCATCTTCTTCTTCTTCAGCTGCTCCCATTTCCATATGGGGTCGCTGTTTCAGTTGAGTCTTCTCCACTGGTTTCTATTGTAGACTGCATCTTTGTTTTTCTTCTTCAGATCTTCCTCTTCATTATCTTTCCACCTATTCTTCTTCTTCTTCCTCCTTGTATTTCCATCATCATGTTAATTCGTCCATCATATTTTTCATTTCGCCTGATTATGTCCATACCATCTTAATCGCGCTTCTTGTATTTAGTTCGTAATTGCAGTCACCTTTACGGTACCGATGTGTTTGTTCCTCACGTGATCTTTCCTTGTTACTCCCCACAGCCCTCAAAGCATCCTCATTTCTGTAGCCCTAATGTTGCTTTCATTTGACTTCGTAGGCAGTGTCTTCAACCCATATAACGTTGTAGGTCTCACTACAGTTCTGCATATTTTTCTTTTCAATTTCACTGAAACTTTTCTATCACACAAATTTCCTGATATTTCTTTCTAATTCTTCCAACCTGCCGGAATTCTGTTATTGACTTTCCTTTCAACTTCACTTTTACTATCCACTACCGAACCCATATATTTGAATTTATTTACTTTCTTGATGACTTCTCCGTTCAGCACCACATCTTCCTCGGTTTCAACATTTTGACAACATACCAGCTATTCGGTTTTTCTTCTCCAACTCTCAGTCTCTTTCTTCTAATACTCTGTTCTATTTATCAGCTTTTGTTCCACTTTCTGTCTTGTTTCCGCGCACAGCACAAGATCGTCTGCACATAACATACTCCAAGGCGCTCTTCCTGACTTGCTCTGTGAAGGTATCTACTACTACATTAAAGAGGAAAGGACTGAGTGCTGATCCGTGATGTAGACCGACTGTTACCTCAAACTCTCTGTTATTCCCAAACAGTTCCTAACTGTTGCTTGAACATTTCTGTACATTTCCTGTATCAGTCCAACATATTTTTCTGGTACTTTATTTTCTCTTAGACTTCTCCATATCTCTTTTCTAGGTATGTGTCATATGCGTTCTCTAGGTCTATAAAAACGACATGTACTGGCCTTTGTCCTTCCACGCATTTTTCGATCATCTTCCTCAGAATAAATACCCCATCCATAGTTCGTCTTTCAGGCATAAAACAAAACTGTTTTTTTTACCATATTAACTTCTTCTCTCAACCTTTCATCTATGATTCTCTCAAGTAACTTCATCGTATGAGACATAAGTTTAATTCCTCTATAATTACTACAGTCCTTTATATCTCACTTTCCCTTATATATAGGTGCCACCATGATCTGTCTCCTCTTCACTATAGATCTTCTTCAACATTAGGAGATGAAGGCGTTATTAATTCAACGCCTTCATCTTCGCCTAATGCTTTCCACTCCGCCGGTATTTCATCTGGTCCAGCAGTCTTTTCGCCCATCTCTCTCACCACTTCCTCCTCCCCCCTTAATTCCCCTAATCATTCCTTCATTTGGTAGTCCCTCTTCCTCAGACAGCCTCCCCTTTCTTCATTCATCAACTTCTCAAAATATTCTTTCCACTTGATCTGAATACATTATTTTTTTATTATAATTCCATGACCTTCATGTATTCCCACACTATTCCTTTTTCCTACGTACATGTCCATTTAGATCACCCTCCCAATAATCATATCTTCCTCCAATCCTTGCATCACTCCATCCATTTGTGTTCAGAATGTATCCTGTTCTTCACCTGTGCATCCAACATGTGGGGAATGTTGGATGCACAGGTGAAGGATGTACAGGATGGACACACTAATCAAATTAATTATACAATCTTCATAGTTTAATTTCACACATACAATTTTATCATTGCTACGAATTACTTCCACCCACACAGTCTTTAATTTCTT